>NW_024465480.1:0-69067 GCF_017591425.1 Ochotona curzoniae
GATATAACTTTTCAAAGAACAGATCTGTTAGTCTCTTGCCCAACTAACTGATGACAAGGGTGAACTCGTTGCCTCCACAGAGGATGTGGTAGGAGGCAGCTGGGACTAAGCATGTAGTGTTGTTGCATAAATGCTTCAGGTAGAAAGAGTCATGAAGAGCTACTGGACAACTCCAGAATATAGACCAATGAGCCAGGAAATTGACTTGTCATGTCCATCAATGGCAACACAAATGTGAGGAGGTACATTTGTTTTAATAGGACTGAAGATATAAAGCAATCCACTTTCATACTTCTTTTCAGTACAAAATGGCTCTTCTGCTTTTTGTTGTGTTGCTAGTCTAAGAAGACATGACAAGTCAATTGTCTCATTCAGTGGTCTATATTCTACTGATCCTATCCAGAGTAAACATTTTCAGCAAGAGCACTGCATCCTTATTCCTGACTGCTCCTGGAGCATCCCATGTGGAGCCAGTTCATGTTCAGTTGGACTGTTGTCACAATGCAATGTGTAGCTGTAACCCTTTTCAGTCCAGGCATGCCTAAGACAGAGACAAGGAAGCGGGGCACACATGTCTTCTGGAAGGTTGCTTCTTCGTGGTAAATATCTTTTGTTTCTATGGTGAAGGAGAGCTTTCTTTTCCATTATTTTTCTAAGTGGTTACTGCTAGAAATAGGAAGGCTATTGATTTCTCCACATTTATTTTGTAACTGGCTGCTTTACTGAACTCTCATTAATTCTAATAGTTTTTCAGTTCAATTCTCCCAAAGGGGAAGGGTGGAGTTTAGGCAATGTGACAAAAATGACAAAAACATATGAGATCAGGCCCTGCTGCTCTATTTGCTCTGAGATGTGTAGTTTATAAAAGCAAGATAGGAACATGTCCCACCATGCTGCATCTGTGTCACCTGTGCATGCTTACCCTAGCAATTTCTGCATGTGCCCCTCCACCTGGCACCATCCCTGGAGAAAATCATAAATCCCTGAAGAAAGCCTCATGGGTGCCCTTCAGTGGGAGTGAGCCACCAAGCCCCCAGCCCTCCAGGGCTGTCAGGTCCAGGGTAGGGCTGGCCTTCTCCTCCTGGCACCAACCTGTTGTTCTTCACTTTGCTTCCTCCCCAGAGAACCCCAGCCAACCACTCTCCCAGCAGTGCTCAAGGCCCACTGAGCAAGTCTGGGATAGAAAAACACAAAAGGTCTTGACCCTTCTTCAAATGACTTCCAAGTATAGGATGTTCTCACAGTTGAGCCAAACTTAGCTGGTTGAGCCTAGACATGATTCTCCACATGGGCTTTGATTTGGACTCAGCCTGTCACATGGGGGGTGGAGCAACAGAATCAGCCCTCAGCCCAGGCACCCTCCTGCCTCTCCCACATTTGCTTCTGCCTCCTGCATCTACAGCTCCTGTTGCAGACCAGCCCCCAGAACGTTACTGTGACCTGCACTCATCCCTGGCCAGCCTCAGGATGAGGCCACCTGCAAGTCCCTTTTGCCAACTCCCTTCCCTGCTGCCCCCTCCAATTCCACTCTGGGGAATAGCATTGCTGGGGGCACATTCTCAGTGCATCACATCACACAGTCTTAGAATTTGTTCCTTGGGAACCTGACCTGCCACACACAGCAAATCTCTGCTCTCCCACTGCCTTGGGCTCCCCATTGGTCAGCATGGCATAACGAGAAAGTCTCCAAAGAAAAGGACTGGAATTTTCTCGTGGACTAAGCTGCACATGCTGAAGTCCTGGCTTCCTATGTGGCTGTATTTGAAGATGGGCTTACAAGGGAAAAATAAAGAGTAAACAACAAGGGTTTCCTTGCCCCTCTAAGAGATGCAGAAAGCTCACAAGCCTACAGGTTACCCTCCTCCATTGCCCTTCCTGTCCCTCTCCCTCTTCCTCTCTCTCTTCACAGCAGAAGGTCCTGTGAGGCCACAGCAAGATGGTGGCTTTCTGTAAGCCCAGAAGAGGGCTCAGCATGAAACCTGCTTTGCCATGAAGGGCGTTGAGACAGACATCCCAGTCTCCCAGAGCCACGGAAGAGAGATGTCCCTTGTTAAGGCTGCCCTGCCCAGGCTGCACTGCACAGCAGCCCAAGCCTATTGATACACATTCCTCTACCTATTTGTTGACTGGGCCCTGGCACAGCCACTTCTGGCATCATTCAGTGCCAATCAGCAGGTTCCTGTTCCCAGTACTAAATCCCTATGTCCTGGAAGCAATCCCACTTCACTCTCCACAGAACATACAATTAAAAAAAAAAAAGGCAGGCCTACATAGGCAATGATTTTCTGCCTCCAGCACAGCCTTGAACATGGCCATAGCTGAGGAAACCTGGGACCCACCCCAAACTGCAAGGACAAGGGCAGGAGCTGCAGGGGCTGGCAGGGACTTGGCAACTGTAGCAAGGCTCCAGGAATGCTGGCGACTCAGGGTGACAGGGCACCTCTGGCAGGGGTGAGGAAATGGTAGGGGGAGGGCAAAGCCAGCAGAGTCAGGCAGGGACAATGAGGATGGTGCTGACCACCACTCCAGCCATTCCACCTACCCCGGCAGCCACTGAAGACCAAGGTGCCAGGCCCGGGGGAGAGCAGAGCAGTTTAGAGCAATGGGTGAGGGTGAGGAGGACCCTGTGTGGGGTCATGCTCGCACGCGCAGGGTGGGACTGCTGGAGGGCCCTAAAACCCTGTGGGGGAAGGGGGATGAACTGAGCCATCAGCTGCCCTAGGACGCTCCAGAGAGACTTGCCAGCCCTCCCCTCACTCTCTTCTCTCTTTCTCCTCCTCCTTCCTCCCCCACTCCAGGCCACAGACCACCAATCACAGATGATGGCCTCTCAACAGATGCAAGCAGCCAGCAGCTGTTCTGGCTATGGATTCTTCAATGCCCCCAGCCTCCGTGGACCCCACCCCTGACCAGATTCCACAGGGCTCACCCAGCATCAAACTCTCTGGAGTCCCATCTGTGGAGGTTTCTACAGAAAGGCATCGCAGACCCTGGGCTGTAGCTTCGACCCTGGGCAGCAGTAGGATGGCTGAAGTCACTGGGTTTCCACCAGCTACATGGGAGACCGTGGTGACGTTCATGGCCCCTGATGTCTGCCTGGCCCAACCCTGGTCACCATTGGCGCTTGTCGTGTGAACCAGGGAGTTGAGGATAGCTTTCTCTCCCTGTATTTGTAGTGTGTGTGTGTGTAAGAAATCAGTTTGTAGTCAAAAAAAGAAAACGTACCTGAGTCCACTAAGGCCCCAGCAGAGAGCTGTGTGCTTCCACTTCTTGTACTGCACCAATGCCAAGGACAAACGGCACGGACCTTCCTACCTGCACCCTGGAAGCAAATTAGTTTAAATGCTCGAACCCAAAAGATTGCAGCAGCGTCGGGGACTGGGTGGTGGGAGGGGAAGCAAGAGCTTGGTACCAAGTGACTCCTTTGCCAAGGAAACTTAATGAGAAACACACCACATTTTGATTCCTCTTTCTAGTCAGGGCTCCCTCTGAGATAGAAGGGAAGGGAGAGCAGGCAGCTGCAGCGGGAGCCAGGCACAGGTCCAGGAAGAGCTTTCCCCAAATTTCATGTTCCTTTGCTTGCTATCGGCCTGATGGTCTATACTGATTATTTTCTTTGAGTGCCAGATGTGAGACGCCTCCAAAAAGACACCTCAAACAGCACCCATTTACCAACAAATAGACCCAGGCTGCATTCTGCCACAGGCAAAACAATTTTCCTTCCCTCTTGCTGCAGGAGAACCAGGTCTGCCCTGCTGGGGTAGGAGGGCGGGTGGCGCTGTCGTCCCTCTGCTGGCCCCCGCAGGCCGCGAACCCAGGCCGGGTCCCTGGCTGAGCTGGCCAGCTCTGTGCAAATCCTTGCTGGCTGCTTGCCTGTGGCCCAGGGGGCTAACGGGATGCTTGTAGGTCCAGGGAGACCAGCGGGATGCTTCTCAGCCAGGTGCCAGCCTGGATGGGAAGAACGAGCCTGGGCCAGTGTTAAACACCTTGTCTCTCCTGGCCTCTAATCCCAAGGTAGGAACCTCAATCCATTTCACGGAAGACAAATCACAGGTCCCTAAAAGTACACTGGTTTGTACCTTGGCATTTAATCCCAGGGCCCCTTTCCACCCTGTGTGCTCTGGTAGAACACGCAGGGACCCCACCTCCACGGAAAGACAACTCAGCTCCATTACCAAATATAACCAGGCAGGCAAGAATGACACTTGATTGACAAGGCATACAGGGTGAGGCTGGGGGTTCCTTGCATACCTGCTGTCCCAGACTGGCTATGGGCCTGGAGGGGGCAGGCATTATCTCTATACTCAGAGAACTGGGAGGCTTGTTCTACGTGCCCCTGGGCCCTGCAGAGGTTCAGGCCCTGAGCCAACCACCCTCCTCCAGCATCTAGAATTCTCCGCTAGTTCCTGAATTTCTCCCAGCCTTGACTGTTTGGGGCTATGCCCATTACCATGGGACTGGCCCTGTTAATATGGGGTCAATGTGACCCTGACCAAAGACTTCCCTTTTGGCTGTGCTGTAGCTCACCTTATTAAACACTCTGTATCAGTAACCCTTAGGAGAGCCTGGCACGGCCTGGATGTTTCATCTCATGTGAAGGAGCACTGAGTTGGCTCCTCCAGGAGCCCACAGCCCTGTTTTATACCCTTGGGCCTGCCTGGTCTCAGCGGTCACCTAGACAGGACAAACAATCCAGATGGGGCCTGGTTTTCAGCAGATGCTGTGGATCATACACTATAGTGTATCCCTGGGCATTCCTTCCCCTTCTGGACCCTCCTTGGTGCCCCACTGACTCCCTGGGTTTTGGCACAATAAGCTGCTCTTCTGCCTCGAGTCCCTTCCCCCTACTTGGCTGATCCAGCCTGTCCTTCAACTCTCCACCCTTGTCTGGATCACACTTCCTTATTCTTATGACTGCTTAGATGACCTCACCTATGAATCCCTGAGGGGGAGCACTCAGATCACAGCCATCCCCCGACAGGCACAGTGGGGCTGGAAAGAGCTCAGCAAGTATCGGGCTGATTGCCTAATCAATTTGCATCTCCACATGCAACAACCACACTCACTGCACTGGAAACTTGGGCTTGACACATGACCTTTGGGACTGTCAAGGAAGAAGCGCTATCCTGCCAATGACCTCCCCAGGAAGAGGTGCCAGCCTTATGAGTTGGCCACAGGTGCTTGTGGCTTTCAGGCAGAGTTAGGGGAACCAAGCAAAGGAGGTTTCCTGTGATCATGGCTCTGAGCCTGGCCCGTCTGGCCCACCAGAGCTGCCTTGGGAAGGCATGGGCATGTTTCCCATGAGCACAGCTGGGAGCTGGAGGAGGGCTTTCCCTGCAGCAGTGCAGCCCCTTTGGGCTGTTCCTGGTGCTGCTATCTGGGGAATGGGGCTGCACTTTGTGTGCAGTTCCTGTGTAAAATGCAAGGAAACCAGGACAATGTACCAGTCACTTACATCTCTCTGGAAACAAATGGACAGAATCCAGCCTGATATGTGTGTGTGTGTATAGTATAGTATAGTATAGTATAGTATAGTATAGTATAGTATAGTATAGTATATTTAGTTGGGAGACAGGAAGAGAAATCTCCCAAGTAAAGGTTCAGTACCCAAATGCTTGCAGTATCTGCAACTGGGACCGGCCAGGGTTAGCAGCCAGAAATCAATTCTGGCCTCTCACTTGGGTGACAGGGACCTGAGTACTTGAGCCCTGGCCTGCTGCGTCCTGGAGTACACATGAACAGGTATTTAGACATAACCACAGATGGGGTTAGAGTCACCTGACCCAGGTCCTTGGGCTTACCTGCAAGAATATGTCCTACTTAGTGAAAAAGGCAGAGTAGTGGACACAGGCCCTGTTGTCAGAAGAGAATATTGCAGCTCATTTGGTGGCATAGTAGAAGAAGGAGAACAGAACAAGTTGGACAGCTACCCCAGTCAAAAAAAATCTCAGTGAATGGAGACATGAGGCTAAGTGTATCAGCCAATGGACTGATACAATGGGCATTGGGAGGGTGACATCATCCTTGGATCAGTGAAATTGACAGCATTCCAGAACTGTCCAAACCACTTGGACAGAAGCCTTAGAATATGTTGATATGAGGTGGCGGTTCCTCATCCCTGGATCCTGGGATGTTTGGAAAGTCATCTGTGGCTTCCCCTTTTGTCTCTCCTCTTCCCCCAGAAACAAGAAGAAATAGCAAAATTGGAAACAATGAGTGAAGGGTCAAGAGCTAGAGGAAAGTGGATGAGAGCATTGTTTTCACAGTCTCCTATTTCCTTCCTGGATCTGGGGGAAAGGGAGAGATAAGGGGAGAAGCCCCACCCAGCCTCTCAACCATCCCAGGTCCCCAATGCGGAGCATGTTTCAAGAGTTCTGTGCAAGTGGTTTTGATAGCTCAACAGTTCTGTATTGATGCTGATCTTTCCACAAAATGGACACTTTGGACTGAGTACATCTGTGGTCCTGACAACTTGAGACCCTATCTGTATAGCCTACTGTGTGCTAGCCCAGCTCAACCATGATAAGACAACCTGAAGGAACTAACCCAACTGATTATTTGCTTTCTTCCCTATACTGCAGACATCCCAAATGATCCTTAAAATCATTTCATGTGCTGTCTCCATAGTTTTTGTTCTATTTCAAATGGTGGTGTTTCTCTTCATTTTTCATCAAGATAAGACAAATACCTTATGTAAAAAGAATTTATTTTGCATACTCACATATTTAATATAAATATGTTTATATTAATATATTTTAAAATACATTTTTAACCATTCATATATTAAGTATTATTTACACAACTGGAGGATGTGGGTTAAACCTCAGCTTGGAACTGCCATATTCACATTCCATATGTACAGCCTGGGATCAAATTTCATCTCCCACTTCCACTTCCTGTCCAGTTTCCTGCTAATTCATCTGGGAAGTAGCAGATGATGGCTCAAGTACTGAAGCCCTGACACTCACATGGGAGACCAGGATGGAGTTTGTGGCTCCCGGCTTTGCCCTAACGCAGCCCTGGCTGTTCCAACATTTGGGGAGTGAATCAACAGATGGAAGATTTCTCTCTCTTTCTGCCCCTTTTAAATAAAACTTTTAAATAAAGTTTAAAATGAATAAACAATCACTTTCACAAAGTTATAAGTATGACCAAACATTATTATTATTCTGTATTCAGGGTTAGGAGAGATAAAGGGAAAAGCCCCACCCAGCCTCCAACCCATCCCAGATCCCCAACCTGGGGTATGCTCCAAGCGACCTGCTCATGCAGTTTTGATAGTTCAACCATTCTGAATTGCTGCCATTCTCACCATTCCACGCACGATGAAATCTCAGAATCCACTGGCTAACATAGCCTCTTCATGGTTGGGGTTCTGAGATCAGCAGTTCAGTTGGAGGGATCCCCAAAGAAACTTTGTGTGTGCTTGCCAATACAGGGTGTTGCACAGTCTGTCACTTCAATCAGCTTATGCATATGCTGGTACTTGCAATTGCTGGGTGCATTCTGTTTCCAGTCCCGTTTTCCACTTAAACCAATGGGTGTTGCAGTCCAGCCCGATCCTGCCCACTTGATACTCGGCCCTCACACAAACCAGTGGGAGCTGCAGCCTAGATGGGGTGACTCACAATAACCCCTACCAGGACTGAACCCTACCTTGGTTCTCATGCTTGCCATTATGTACCTGACTTGTTCAGTCTGTCCAACATCCCATTCAGCCCTCATTATATGTCAATAGGCATTGAAGCCTAGTTCAATCTAACCAGCTCCAGTGTCCAGCCCACACACAGAACAGTGTCCTATCTATCCAATCCTGCCCAATCCTGGTTTTCATGCTCTTCAGTGGGAGTGGTAACCCAAGAGGGAGGCACCCACTATTTCCCTTCCAGGCCACTCCCACTCCTGGATTATGCACTCTCCATGTGGTTCTGTGATTAAACTTGACAAAATTAGCTCCCAGTGCCAGCATCTGCCAGCTGATGCTGTGGCAAAGCACAAGCAATCCTTACCCACTCTAATTCATGCTTGCACCATTCGGAACAGTCGGGACAGTCTATTAAACCTGGCTTTCCTCTGTGTAGGTCACATGAGGCTCACAGGTGTTGAAGCCCTGCCTGGTCTGGTCTGCCACCATACCAGCTCATGCTCTCCAGTGGGCATGACTGTCCAGCAGGGGAGCCTCCACATTCCCCACACAAGCTTTACCACCTCCCTCCCTGGTTTCTACATGTGCTAGTTGGGCACTGTGGCCAAGTCTGTTATGGCCCACACCACCTTGGCATTTGCCAGTGGTTGTTGTAGTGTGGCCCAGCCCAGTCCACCCCCAATTCTAGCTGTTGCTGGTAAGGGTTACAGCCTAGCCCAGCCCAGCAGGCACCCAATCCCACTTTAATGTGTACTGGTATGTGTTGCAACTGAACCTGGCATGACCCACATTCTGTTCTGGTGTTTGGATTTGCCAGTGGGTGATGTGAACTGATTCAGCCTTTTTTGCCCCCGACCTATGCCAAATGTATATCAGTGAGTATCTTTTTCTGGCCTGGTCTGCGTTGCTCCCTATTGTGGTTTTTTTTGTGCTCACCTGCAAGGACTGTGACCTGACAGAGGAGTTTCTCAAGCTCCTCCGTCAGAACCTCTCCCAATGCCAAATCTTGTGTGCACTGGCGGGTCCATGGACCAGCCCTACTTAGTCCACCTCCTGTCCTGGCAGGAACAGTGGCCTCTCCTGACTGGCCTTCAACCAATTCTGGTTCTTAATGTTGGATGTTTCAGACCAGCCTGGAAAAGGATTTTACTCCTTAATGAAGCATGTGTGGAAGGGCCTTCTCTTGTACCAACTTCTCACAAGGACTTGAAACAGGGAGTCCCAGAAGCTTCCTTGTGCACAATGAGACATCTAATCTGAGATCAGTTGCTGAACCATTTCTGGGAGAGAGAATCTGGACTCTGATTAAATTCATGACAGAGCTCTATGAGACACTGAGCTGATTGTTCCTTTTTGTTATATGGACGCCTATTAACACCCAGTTAAGTGTTGATTCTATACTTTGAGTCTATCAGCAAATCACCATGCTTACCCTTGTAACCTGTGATGTTCAGGGTTAAGAAAGATGATTTTCTTCCAACTTTTTTTTAATATAATTTTTTTGGATAGAAGGGTGCTTGTATGAGATGAGAATTCTTATCTCTTTTATTCCCTCTCTTCTTTTCAGAGACACAGGACTATTTTTTTATACTTTCTTTTGTGAAAAGCAAGTATTGAGTTCCAGAGACAGCCTATGTTGTATTTAATTAGATTACAAATCAAAACATATCCAAAGCCATCATATACACAAGGTGATTTTTCAAACTCCCTTATGTATCTTCATCTAATTATTAGTCCAAAAATATCAGTAAATTTTTAACAACAATTCTATATAATGCAATAGATTCCTCCTGGCTCCAGCAAATGGTAAAATAGGGTTAAAGTTATACAGTTGGAAATCATGGACTTTAAGAAAATTCCTGACTTTTCAAACCTTTTTATTTCTTTTAAATGAGAGTACAGCACTCATAAATGAGGAACTTTCTTTCACATGAATGCAGTGAAGTAATGAAATCCACTTCTTGCCTCTTATATCAGTGCCATTTCTTCAGTTGTAAAAAATAACCATTTATTTTAGAATGATGCTAATTTAATTTTAGGGCTGATAGCTAGTTATAAAATTTAGGTGCAGAAATTTATTACATTTTAGGAGTATAAAACTATATCATCTGCTGGTGTAGATGAATTAATCATGTTGGTATGTATAACAGTTATAGATAGCTATATAGCTGAAAGCATTAATATTCATTTAAATTGGAGATATAGATGCTTTTTGTAAAGTTAGAAACACAGATTATTACTTCATTTGGAGGAATAGATACTTTCTGTTTAAATGTAGATACATAAGTTTGGATGTGGCTTTATCTGCAGAAATTGTCAGTTTGGGAATTTACCAAAATTAGAGTGTAAATCTCTGACTAGGCTACAGTATAAATATCAGTGTATTTCTTATCATATTATGTTGAACCATGGATCACATCCTTGAGCACCACCTAACAAGATATATGATTTATGTGTTTTTTTTTTGTTTAAATTATAACTCTGGGAACTAAGAAAAAAATTACATTAGTAATATGCCAGAATTCAGTTGTTAGAAATATCAAGTTTATGACCATCACAGAAGCAATTAAGTGACAGATATGATGTGTCCCTGTGAACTTTCAATGACAGAAATAAAGGGAATATTTGAAACATTCATAGAGGGACCAGAGTTGTGGTACAGTAGGTTAACACATTGCCTGTTTCAGTGGTATCTTCATTTGAATGGCTGAATGTGAATCCAGATGCTTTATTTCCAATACAGCTCCTTGCTAGGTGATTTCTCAAGTAGTTGGGTCCTTGTCACCCACATGGGAGAACCAGGTGGTGCTCTCTGCTCCCAACTTCAGTCTGCCACACTCTATGCCATTGGGGCCATTTGAGGAGTGAACCAGTGAACGAAAGAATCTCCCCTGGCTTCTCTTTGTCTTCTTTCCTTTCCTCCCCATCTCTCTATCTTCTACCTTTCAAATCAATGAATCTAAAAGAAATATGCACATGGAAAATGCCCATTAAAATATTTTACAAACTGTTAAAATAACTTTTGTGTTAGGTCATAACTCCTCTTGCTATTCATTATGCAACATAAAATGAAGCAGAAGATGAAAATATACCCCAAAATTCTATCTCTCCCTGATGCATTTTTCTCAAGAACCCTTAAGTTGGTCAGGTGAAATCACAGCTCTGGGGAAACCTGTGATGGTGTGAGTTTGTATTGTGCATGTCACATATTTTGAAAACGAGGAGACACTGGGAGGATGCCACCACAGGCTGAACACAGAAGGCAAAACTCAGAACCAGGAGCGCACTGAGTTCTTAGCAGGCAGAGGACTAACATGGACAAGGGAGCATTCATGTCCTCAAGAGGAAAGTCATTCAATTAAAAGCCCATATTATTATTGCAAACACTGTTCCTACAGTATCTATCTGCCATCTGCAGTGCAATGGTGACCATTATACTAACTTATGAAGAGTCGATTATGGGCCCGTCGCGATGGCGCAGTGGTTAAGGTCCTCGCCTTGCACGCCCGGGATCCCATATGGGCGCCAATTCTATCCCAGCAGCCCCACTTCCCTTCCAGCTCCCTGCCTGTGGCCCGGGAAAGCAGTCGAGGACGGCCCAAAGCTTTGGGACCCTGCACCTGCGTGGGAGACCCGGAAGAGGCTCCTGGGTTCGGATCGGCATAGTATCAGCCGTTGCGCTCACTTTGGGAGTGAATCATTGGATGGAAGATCTTCCTCTCTGTCTCTCCTCTCTGTATATCTGCCTTTCCAATGAAACAATAATAAAAAAAAAATATTTTTTAAAAAAAGAGTCGATTACTCTCTATTAAAAGCTTCATCAAGTCAGTGCTACAGCAGTTGGAAGCAATTAGCTAGATAAGCTTTTGTTCATCTTTTCGATAATGAGGTACAGTGGATATTAATTCTGCAGAGGGATAAGACTCACATAAATAAACAACCTGTACAAATTTACACAGCAAGTTAACAAAGTCAGATAACAGGAGCCAATCAAGTTATCTCCAGTTACTATTATTATGTATATTTTCAAATCTGCTCAGCAATGTCCCTAGACACATGACCATCACTTTTATATATTCTTGATCTAGTGATTTACATGAATTTTGTTAAATATATTTTGCTGAGCTCAGCTCCAGTCTCCCACATAAACTAAGCTTTCAAATACCTTTTTCTCATAAATTCATCCTGTTTCCTAGATTTGAAAGGCTGTACCAACCTAAAGAGATGCAATAGACCCTTGATCTCAGAAAACCAATGATTTCTCCTTCCTGAAGCCCTTTGCACTTACTAATAAAAGGAGTGAGCTATATTGTGACATCTTGTGAGGGCGCAAGCCAGCACAGCTTACAAAGAGAGCATAAAAGGATTCTCTCAGACTGGTATTCTATTGATAAATAAAAAAAAAAATCAGGATAAGCAATGTACTTTGTACCATAACTGAGTGACCAAATATGCTTCTGGACCAGAATCAGTAACTTACATAAATAACAACTTGTCATTCCTCCAACTTCTAATTCCTCCTTCACTTCTAATCTTAATTTTGGCCTTCATCCTTTCTTAGAATTCTATAGCATACTCTTTGCTTCAATATGTGCTTTTTATCTTCCTGTACATTCTTCTCTGCACGACTTTAAGAGGAAGACTTTAAGGAAGCATATATATATAGTGCAACTAAAATTTAATTAGACAGCAGAGCTTTATAAAGATTTACTAACAAATTTCTTCCTGTTTTCTTCAAAAAACATGATATTCTGCTCTAGCTAAATTGAACATGACAAGACTCTAGAACTATGTGTTTGCTCACCATTAACTTACCAAATTTGGACACACTTGCTTTCATTTCCTCTAAGAGTAAATCTTGTTCATGATTTAGCATTTAGATCTATTATAACATTCTTGATAAAAGTGGCTGACCTCCAAACTCTGGGTTGAGGGCCTTTGCCTAGATTTCTTTATCACTGCTATTTAATCAGTAATTTCAGAAGAACATATTGCCCTCTAAAATATTCCAGAATGTAAAAATTTTGTGCCAGGGCATTTCACCGCTGTGCCAAGTTCAGCAAGTGTCCGAGCATGACCACCCCGTATTCCCTCCCATTTCTCTATGATCCATCACATCTCCCTCAAATCCTGAGATTTATTTAGGCCCATATGACATCACCCTAGAATTGGAACTGATGCTCTTGCACAGTGCTTGTTCCATGCTGGGAGTTATTCTACCATCCTGGCCAGTGTTATGGCATGTAGGCTGACCCAGGACAATAGTAGGCAATTTCTCTCTCTTCCCAAAATAACTGAAGGTGCCTTAAGGATGAAAAATTTATTAACTACATTGTAAGGAGCCACCTTCAAAAATGTGCAAAGCAATTTATATATGTCTCATAATGAGTGAATGGAGGGAATTTCATGCATCACAGCTATTCACACAGTGGCCATACTGAAGTCTTAGTCACCAAAATGCAGTTTCACACCCCACCATAGAGAAGAGTTGGTGTTTTCTAAGACAAAAATTCAATCTATCTATTCTTATTTTTTTTATTTCTCATACTAGTGTGTGTGTTTGCACATGTCAAAGCACTGGTAGTTTACATTGATCTGTGTTTTCACCCACACAAATTGACGTGCAAATATGGTCCAATAAAACGAAAAGGAAAATTTAAAACCTACAAAATAAGTTGTACATGTTCGTAGTAGTGTGATGGAATTTCTTGCTGCCTTGCTCCACTTTGATTTATGCTGTGAAGTATGTCTTTCCCCAGCCTATCTACCCTATACATTGTCCATACCCATTTGCCTCTTAGTACCTTTTGTATTTCCATAGTGACTGTTTTATTACTGCACTACTTGTGTTCATGTAATCCTTACATGTTCACCTAAAATTGTGTCACACACCTCTGTCACCCACACCTCACTTCTTCTCATCATGCAGATGTCATATCATCTTCCTACATCACAAGAAGGATGATTGCAACATAATATAGTACTTTCAGAGATGGAAGCATAGTCATAAAATTTTACTCTTGTGTATCATTATATAGTTGCATTTTATTATTACATATTAGTGCTCTTTGTAAACCATATATGTTCTTGTGAGCTAGAACCAGTCCACTCTGCCATAGAACTCTGAGTAGTTCCTGCTGTCTTGTAACTGAATTTTGGTAATTATCATCCAAACTTTTTTTTTCTGATCACTTTCCTAGATTAAAAAAAAGTTATTTAGTAAATGAATCAAATTTTAGCTCTGCTAGTTGTGCTTGTGCTGCATTTAATTCCCCTTTCTCTGTCATTATCATATGTTTCCACTTATTGCTTATCTAATTTAGTTTTTGGATTACGTTTTTTGCAGTAGAAATTTTGTTCTTGGATTTTAAATTCTTCTCATTCCAAATACATGTGTTTAAACTTCTATATTTACTCTGAACAATTACTTTGCTTGCATTTCTCCAAAAATAATATCCATTTTAGCTTTCATAATTTTAAAATATTTTCTAATTTTGTTTGGATTTTCCTTTTCTCATCATTTGTTTATCAAGAAGTGCATTGTTTAAATCCCTAATGTTTGAGTATTTTCCAAATACCATATTGCTATTGCTTTATAATTTATGTTTGTTATTATCAAATAATATGCAATACATAACCTTGATCTCTTGAAATAAATTAAAGCTGTTTTTTTGTCAAGCAAGAGTTAATAATACTGTCATAAATCATATAAATTAAACTCTGCTATAAATCTGTATGCACATCAGTAAAAACATCAGATAGATATATTCACAGATGGATATTCATTAGTATCTATGATTTCAAATATCTACAGGGTATCTGGAAATACACCTCTTGTGAATAAGGAAATGTGTGTGACACACACACACACACACACAAGACAAGTGTATTTATGAACTGCTAACTAGTTAAAACCAAAATGAACACCATGAACAATGTTTTGTGAACAAGCCATGTTCTGCTTGCTCACAAGTGAACATCAGGATTTACAGGCTAATGCAGATTGAAAATGATCACTGGGCTGCACAGGAGATGGGACATGCATGAATAAAGATTTCCCAAGAATTCTTCCCATAGTGAAGTTGCCTTTTGCTTGCTGCTTCCTGTGCTTGGGAGCCCTGATAAAGTTACTTCTCACAGTTTTAGCATGTTCTTTGGGTCTCCATTAGGTGGGAGAGGGGGCGGGCAAGCTGCTGACATTCTGCAAGACACTGCATCTGGAATACATATCACCAATGAAGTACATAACCACCAATTTATGCACCTTTCTTCACATTGTTGTTGTGATTTGGTGTGTGTATTATACTTTTAATTTATGAAGAAACCTAGAATCATTTAGAGATCATTATTTTACACTATACATCACCATGTATCTGCAGCTCATTGTGTCCACATTGTCACACTTCAGAGATTTGGGAAGAAATCTACCAATGGGGAAAAATGGCAAAGTGGACAATGTGCAGCCACCTCAATCATTAGAGGCCATTTCCAGCAGATGAAGGAGCATGGATGATGTACTATAAGAAAGCCTGGCCTTGCATTAGATCTTGCTAGTTTAAAAAAGTACACCACATAAAATACTAAGATGATATAATGCAGAGGTCCACAGGAATAAATAAAAATACTATAAATTGTTATTGATTCTAATATGAAAGTATAGTGTTCCAAGTACTCACTGTAGAAGTACATAAGCTGAAGAAACCTGTGAACATTTATTTGTTCCCTGCATTTTGGAGCATTGCTATTTATACAGGGTTTCAGGACACTCTTCTCTGTCTTGTTCTATTAATTGTTGAAAAATGTCATGAAAACGTGCTGAGTTGAAAGTCACCCTTCCTTAGTTTTCTTAAAGTTTGTACAAGCTACTTCACTCTGAAGTCAAGTTGCACTCACTAACCACTGTCAGTTAGGGAATGCTGTGACAGCTGTTCTCTCTCTCTCTCTCTCTCTCTCTCTCTCTCTCTCTCTCTCTTTCACACACACACACACATACACACACACACACACAGTACAAAGCAGGGTTGTGAGGCAGCTGCCTACAGCATGCAAAACCTCTATTGTTGAAGCACTCCATGTAAGGAAGGAGGCAGTGAAGAATGGGAAACATTAGAGGGATCTTTGATTTTACCTGTAAAAGACTGAAGATTGCATAGGATATCCAAGCCATTTGGTGTTTCAATCCATGAATAATGAGCACAGGTAGCAAGAAGCCCTTCCAAAAATCTCCAGATCTTTCAATGTGAACTACCTTTCAATGACTTCCAGAGGAGAAAGGTGCAAAGATAAAAGAATTTTTACCCCCCCCCAAAAAAAGCACACATAAGTCCCACAAATCAACAATAACAAAGAAAAAGCTCTGATTTGAAACTGGATAAAAGATCTCACTAATGACTATATACACAAATGACAAGTAGACATACACATCTTAAGAGCTCAACATCTTGTATCATAGATAATTGCAAACTAAACAGTATTCTGAAGAGATCAACAAAATCAGTAATAAACAGTCTGTAATTTATTAAAGAATTATGAATAGAATCATAGCCTTGACTGGTTATAACAAAGGTAAATACTTTCTCTATAAAGCAGAATAAAATTTCAAATTTCTATCTTTATTCTTTCTCAAGTTTTATTATTAAAAAGAGAACAGAATTCTCTTTATACTAATATGAAGATATGGAAGGCTGTACATAATTAGAATTGCTCGGTCTCTTTTGAGAAAAATTAATATTCATAAAATATATTGCAGGAAACAGAAAAATTAGGGTATACTGTCTTTGTGAATTTGTCCATCAAGGCTTGAGATGATTATGTAAGTCACAAAAGGGACTTGATGGTGATTATGAACACAATGACAGAGAAAGAGATTTCCCTGTGCTCGTTCACTACCCAAACGACAGAAGCTGGGACAAACCCAGAGGAGCCCAGAAATCTATTTGGGTTTCCCACATGTGCTGCAGAGTCCCAAGTCCTTGGGCCATCTTCTGCTGCTCTCCAAGGTGCAGTAATCAGGAACTGGATCAGAACTCTAACCATAACTTCAAGAAGAGATATTGGCTTTGCACATGGTAGTTTAACCTGTGGCAGCCCAACGACAGCAATTTTGAAATGAAATACATTGTGCTATACAAATATATGCAATTATTATCTGTCAATAAAACATTTCATTAAATAGAAACCAAAACAAACCCAAAAATAATTGCATGAGACTACACTTCAAAATACATGTTTAACTGAAAATAAGATCTGCTATTCATTAGGTAATATATTTGGCTTCTGTATGCCCTTCTCTAGTGACATGTCAAATAAAGAGGTCAATAAAATATTCTATTTAATAAAATTCAATACTAGGTTACTTCCTCCACCCTTAGTAAAGTATTATTCTGCATGAGTGAAACAACCGCCGGCTGGTTGGGGAACTAAAAGAGAATCTTTTAGTACATTTTGGTGTTTTTAAAGCTTGGTTAGTAGCTCTCAGGTAATGATTAATACCTCAATACATGCTGTTTTTTCTGTCAACTTTTGTGAGCATCAAGTGAATATTGTGTAGAATTGCTTGCAATAATGCATACAGACAAGATTTAATAAAATAATAAGGGATGACACTTCATAAGCAATTACATTTTAAGATTTGGAACTTACAACCAGGGCCCAGCATGGTATCCTAGTAGCTAAATTCATCACCTTCAATAATCTGAGAACCCATGTGGGTGCTGTTTCACATTCTAGCTGTTCCACATCCCTTACAGCCCCATGCATGTGGCCTGGGAAAGCAGTATAGCATGGCCCAAACCTTGAACCAGGCTGAAGCGCAGATCATGACAGGCTAGACTGTCATACCTATCATTTTTCATGGGTCAGGGATGAGAGCAGACTGAGCATGGCCAGGTTGCAGCACCCACCAGTGAGAGCTGGGACTGGGAGCAAGCCTGGTTAGGCCAGGCTATGGCATCCAAAGGCAAAGGAAAAGATAGGGGAGGGACTATGCCTAGCCGGGTCAGAGCAACCACTGGCATGCACAAGATCCATGGCTGGGAATAGGCCTGATTGGGAAGCTGATGGAATGCACTGGCTGAGTTATGGTTCCAGCTGGTGAGTATGAGGGCCATAGTGGGGATTGCTGTCTTGTTTGGACATGGCTGTATTGTCCTTCAGCACAAGTGTGGACTGGATCTGGGTGCACCAGACTGGGCTAGACTCCAGCACCCACAGGTGCTTGTGAGAACCAGGGTAATTGTAGGATGGGCTTGGCTAGGTTTCTGGCCCTGCTGAGCCATGTGTGAACTGTGTCTGGGTGTATACCAGGTTTAGGTGGGCTGTAATACCCAACAGTAAAAAATGGAATGGATTGAAGTCCAGTCAGGAAAAGACACTGTTCCTGCTGGGCCAAGAGATGGACTAAAAAGGGTTGGCCCATGGACTCATTGATGGATGTGATATCTTGCATTGGAAAATGTTCTGATGGAGGAGCTTGGAGAATTCCTCTGTCTGGACACACTCCCTGCTGCTGAGAGCAAGAACCACGAAAGACTAGGGCAGATAATAGTACCCACAGACATACATTTGGTGAGGTGTGGGGTGAACCAGGCTGGGCCAGCTCATATTACCCAATACCAAGTCTGAGCATTAGCATGGAGTGTGCGTCAGGCTAGCTTAGGCTTCAACACAAGCCAATTCACATGGGAGCTGGGACTGGGAGCTAGCTAGGTTTGGCTAAGGCTGTAGCACCAACCAACATGAGCTGGAAATGGGATTAGGCTCGGCAATGCAAGTCACAACACCCACTGCAAATGCCAAGGTGAGGCAGGCCATGCCAGACTGAACTGTACCACCTAACCAGTGCACATGAGACCCAGGAAGAAATGATGAACCCAGTATAAGGTCTGCATGGGACTCTCCTGCTGGACCACCACTCCACTGTTGAGCATGAATGTTGGGATGGGGGCAGACCTGGCTGGGCAGAGTTATAGCAACTGTGGGTCTCATGTGACCTGGATCAAGGGAAAGTCAGGTTGGGTTGGCTGTTCCTATTGGTTCATTCATAAGCCAGAGTGGGTGTGGGTTTATTGGGCTTTGCCACAGTATCAGCTGGCAGATGCTGACACAGGGGGAAAATTCTGTCAGGCTAAAGAGCAGAATCACCTCAGAGTGCAGATCTGGGAGAGGGAGTGGGCCCAGTTAAGAAAAAATGGACACTTCCATCTTGGATTGCTACTCTGACTGGCAAGCATGAGAACCAAAACTAGGGACAGGCATGGCTAAACAGAGAGTGGCACCCACCAGCACATGTGTAGCCTGGATAGTAGGGCTGGTTTGGTTGAACTAGGCTTCAAGGCCCATTGACATGTATAAGAGCTGAATGGGATGTGGGACAAATGATCCCAGTGGCCCACTTCCCATCTAGCTGCCTGGTTGTGGCCTAGGAAAAGAGTAGAGGATGGCCCAAAGCGTTGGGACATGGCACATGTGTGGGAGACCTGGAAGAAGTGCCTGAGCTTCTTCAAAATGACTCAACTCCAGCCATTTCAGCCACTTTGGGAGTGAATCAGAGGATGGAAGATCTTTGTCTCTCCTCCTCTATATATGTGACTTTCCAATAAAAATAAATCTTAAAAAAAGAATTTTTATTTCCTGTAGTTTTTCACAACACATGAACAACTGTGGGAGACATTCTTGATGGGCTCACAGGCAGGGTGGTAACTGAGCTGATGCACAACATTTTGCAATTACGAAAGAGCTTTGTGGGCATCAAGGACTCATAGCATTGGACATGGTAATTCCCTCTGAGGCCACCCTCACAGCAGCCTCATGCCTTCAGGTTTCTGCTGGCATGGCAACTCACTGGGTGGTTGAATGCCTGTCTACACAATTCTAAAAGGGATATTTAAATGCCACAGTCCTTCTTCTCCTTGATTCTCAGTGACCACCATCTGTCCAGTACATTCTGAATTTAACAACTATTAGATATTAGCTAAACATGATTCAATGTTATTAACCAGCACTTTTTTTTTATCAACTTCAGTTTTGTTATACTTTCTCCCTTAGGTTCCAACTGAACAACCACTATCCTCTGTGCTACACAATACCAACATTATATTGGGCACACAGTAGGGACCCATTACTTGTCAACAGGACTCAACCAAATCTAAGTACAATCCCACCCCAAGTATTTTAGAAGCCTTAATGTTCAGGGGAATAAAACTCTCGTTAAGGCAGAAAAGATATTAAACTAGCCCAGGAAGCCCTGAGCTGGGAAGAAATATCTGATTGGTTGGAAGGCCATGAGCCTGCAGAACAAGGTATGGAATTCAGATAAATATAACCTCCAGTTCCACAAAGGTTTCCTTCCCAAGGGCCCTCACCCATCCTCAGGAAGACACACATTGTGACTGAAACTAAAAGGCATCCATCCTTCATCCATCCATCAAACAGCTGATGAAGACTTGATTCCATACCAGATAACATTGTAGACATTAGGGGATCTTGTCTCAGCTTAAGGAACCAATGGAAGAAATGAGCATGGGATTAATGGTGGGTAACAGGAGCTACTTGGCTTTAATAAAATCACCCCCTGCCACCAACTGGCCAGGGAGGTAAGCTGAGGAACAAGGCATCACATCCCAGAATTAGACTGCCTTTGTGACTGAGTCTCCTTTCTTATATAGGATCTAGAAGCAAATCACTCCTTTCTCAGCTTCAGCTTATTTTATGCAAGAAGGAGCACAGGTGTTACCTAACCCACACAAGAACTTGAGAAGAAAACAATACTGAGCTTCTCTCACCCATGTGGGGGATCTGGGTTGAGCCCATGCTTCCTAACTTTGCACTGGCCCTGGCTGTTGTAAGTATTTGGAGAATTAGTGAAAAGAGAAAAATGGAGATTGTTCTCCCTGTCACTCTGCCTCTAAAGTATATTAAAGAAAAACATTTTCAAAAAAATTTTTTAAATAATATTTGCTATGAAGCATTAAGTGCAGAAGCATCTCTGAAACAGAAGAGCTCAGTTTTGAGTTTAGCAAACATTCCAGAAACAAGATCCAGGTAATCTGGACCCAGAGTTAATTCAGCATCACTAGCTTTCCTGCTGCTCAGGGACACATCTTCTCAGGCACTAGTGGCTGTTATAGT
The DNA here is from genome assembly GCF_017591425.1 of Ochotona curzoniae. Classification (NCBI taxonomy): domain Eukaryota; kingdom Metazoa; phylum Chordata; class Mammalia; order Lagomorpha; family Ochotonidae; genus Ochotona; species Ochotona curzoniae. The sequence continues at coordinate 20,774 of NW_024465480.1, forward strand.
ACTAACAGATGAGAGAACTTAGCTAGAGCCAGATCAAGAGATACAAGGTACAAAATTAAAAGAATTCAGTGAACCCTTACTCTGCTAAAAGAGGTCTTGAAAAAAGCCCATGGAGGTGCTTACATAGTAGTGTACCAAATTAAACCTCTTCCTGATAGTGATAGAATCCCATATGGGTGGTGGCTTGAGTCCAGTTGCTCCACTACTGATCCAGCTCTTTGCTTATGTCCTGGAAAAATAGGGCAGGATGGCCCACAGCCTTAGGTCCCAGTGCTCATGTTGGAGGCCTGGAAGAAGCTCCTGGCTCTCAGTTTTATAACAACCCAACTCTACAATGAACAGGACTGTAGTTGGGCAAGTCCTGAGCTTCAGACTGTTGTGCATTTGATTTATCTAATTTAAAATAGATATGAGGTTCAAATTTCATATTTTCTTTTTTGATCTTTTTAATTGTTCCTGCAACTGCTGTGAGGCTTTGCTTCATTGCTTTTGTTTTGCTTTATTTGCTTTTAAAGGCTACATCACAGTTAGCACCATTCTTTTCCAGCTGTGCCAGGCTTGAGGTCAGTTCATGAGCCACAACACTCTCCTCTGCCTCTATTCCTTCTTCAGATGGTATAAAGCTAATTTCTTAAACCTAGTCAGAAGCCAAAGTCATTATGTAACATCTCCAATTAAATGAGCTCTTACATATCAAGGGACTTGAAATCAATACCATTACATAATTCACTCTGGGCTGGATGCAAAACCACCAGAGACCTCAAGAAATTTTCTTAGACACAACAGCGAAAAAAACATTTTTTTTTTTTTTGTTTTCAAGTGGTTAGAAAAGCCAAAGAATCCTTTGTAACAGATGCAATTTATATGAAGTCCACAATTCAGAGTCCATAAGTAAAGTCTTATAGTGAGTATAGCCATGTTCATCGACTCATGAATTCTTCATGGTCCCTTATGCTGTACAAAGCAAAGCTGACTCCCAGTGGCAAGACACAGCATGGTGTGGGGAGCCATGCAGTTGGGTTGGATGGCATGGGTGTGTAATGAGCACTGCTCCTCAGCAAGGCTGCGAGGAGTTTCTAGCTGCGAGGCAAGGCCCGGCAGAATGTCTCTGGTCACCTCATTGCTGCCTCACCCATTGTATGGAACTTAATCACCTCTCTGATGTTTCATAAAATTCTTCTGAGGTTGTTGTTGTTTTTCTGCTAATGTGAAGTGATTCCTGTAACTGGTATGACACCTCAAATTGATATATCATGTTATGATAAAAACACCTATAGTAACGTAAGGCTATGACACAGAGTTAAAAGTATACAATAGTACAATTGAGCCCACTATGTTTCCAAACATCCTGTTATGTGCCTGAAATTTTGTCCTGAAATTTGCCCTAGTATAAGAAATGTTTCCCTTAAGAAATGGCTTGATAATATCTTGCAACAGATGGCAATCATGGAGGTACAAAGAGTTTTTTTACCATGTACCTTGAACTCTTACAACACATGATATGACGCATTTTAGTTTCTTACCACAAAAAGCAAAAGTGTATGGGGCATCTTTTATAAGGAAATAAATGTGAACCCCCTCAAAATGGTTTAAAATCTTTATCTTATATTGGCACTTATATTTAGGGAAAGAAAACAGTTTATATAGATGAAAGAAACTTTCTTGTAAAGGCCCTCTGTTTGTAGATTGGCTGAGCTGCCTTGATCCCTTTCACTGCCCTTTAACAAAAGAATAAAAAACAATTGAATCAACACTAGATGAAGGTGACCGTAATTAATGCATGATTTGATTATAAGATTTAGCGAAGAATTTATGTTATATGCTTTTATAAAATCCTTTCATTTATGATCTTTTAATTCTGTATTCTTAATATTTTAATCAATATTAGTTTGTGTTTAGTAAAAATTGATTTTGGGTATAAGTAAACTACTTGTCACATGTAACTGCATGTGCTGCCAACCGTGGAGTTCCTGGCTTTAGCCAGGTGATCGCAGGTTTCAATGAGTAATGGTTTGTTAAGAATGTTTTCTTTGAAATAGAAAAATATTTTTTTAGGATTGCTTCTTGCATTTTCATAACCATGATGTAATGAAAAATGAAACAATTTGACATTGTGCAAAAACTTGTGATGATTTATGTATAAATGAAGAAGGCAACTTTTCTGAGTTGTTCATTATGAGCATCAAGTCATAGTGGTCCGTGTCTTATCTCTTCCTATCATCTCGCCGATCCACGCATCCTTTGCAAGCTCTCAGTCAGCTGGAGCTGGTCTCCGGCAGCATGGCCCACAGAGCATACAAAATGTACTATCTGGCCAGTCACAGCACCTGGCAACCCCTGGTCTCACAAAGTTTGATCTTGCAGAAGTCTTTCATGTAGGTCGGTCAAAGGAAACTTGAATTCCCATGAACTATTCACTGAAGGAACAAGTAACAGGCTTGCTCCTGTTAGCAGAGAAAGTCTGAAAAGCCAGGAAAGGAGGAGAGGTTTCTTCTAGACATGAGGATAAAAGCTCTTGCCCTTGATCCCCAGTGATGATTTCAAAGTTGCTGAAATGCCTAAGAAGTTCATCAGACCAGCAGACATGCCACTCCCCACCCACTCTTACCACCTATGGGTCCTTTCTTTCTAGTAATGACCTGACCAGTGTCACTCTTCTGCCATGTAGATACTCTGGGAGACATCCTTAGCCCTTCTTCCTTACAAGGCCCCCTTTCTACAACTCAGCCGTAAACTGCTCTAACATGGATTTTCATCCAAAACAAGGCTAGAAATGTGCTTAGCACTCAAGGTTAATTGTAGAGAGAAGCAAGGCATGGGGTGAGGGAAGAGAAAGAGTGAGAGAGGTGTCCACAGAGCATAGTTTGCTAGTAAAAGTCAGGCAAATAGCTAACAGTGCAGAGAAGTGTAAGAGAGTAAGACCCAGCTGCTGGGTTTCTATTTTCACAAAACACATGGCAGATTTGTGAGCCCAGTGTAGGATAAGCCAAATAAACAAACTCCTTTATTTCCTTTAGATTGGAGCTAGCTAACAACTTCTGCTCTCCATCTCACTTGCTGCTGGTCAGAGCCAGTACTCCTTGACTACCTGTCTTTTGAGAGAAGCAGAATCTGTACCTATCTTTCTGATCACTACTGTCATCACCTCCTGCCCATAGGACCTTTGTGGAGCAGTCAGCAGCAGGGAATGGGAGCACAGAGCTTATCCACATGTCCTCCAAGAAGTTCTCAGCCCTATCTGACATACCACTAACGTAGCCCTGGGCTCTATAATTCAAAAGGACCTGATAAAGTCTTTAAAAGTCTTACCATGCAAGAGGATCCAATCTCCAAGCTCCTCTTCTCCAGGCCACTCAGGTGCCAGCCCTCAGTCCTCCAATTCTAGGCTCCAGTAGTGCTACTGGAGGAACTGGGGCAGGGCCAAGGAGATGAGAGAAAAGGCTAGAGAGGTGAAAGAATGTGGCATCTCTGCAGCATAATGTCATGCTGAGTGATTTCAGATCTCCCAAAGAACTGAAGCAAACACATGGATTCTGGATTGACTGCCTAGAAAGGTTTATGTTCTCAGCAGCTCTGAGCAGCCTATGCTAGCTAGAAAAGCACACAACCAGACAGGTCCACACTCTAGCCCTAGGGTCCCAGTTCAACCCTGGAACAACCTAACCCTGTAAAAACACATACCCCACAAAGAAGCAAAGATAGATTGACACATAACCACAGTATCATAAGTTAGCTCTAACTAGATGTCATCAGGGAACAGTAGCAGAGTTCAGTGTGGAGAGGAACTCACATGTTCATGTATCATGCGGTGGGGTAGAGCTGTGTATGAGAACCTTAGAGGCCACTCACCTACATGCCTATCCCAAAGTCCTGGGTCTACTTGGGGGAGGAGATTGCAAGCAAGATTTGCTCTGCTCTATGGCACTGTTTTGGAATTTTAATCATGATGTCACAACATTTCCCCACCTCTAGTTTCTCAGTGGCTGTGATTTCACATAGTAATGCAGTGGAGCTGCACACAACCCCATTCCCTCAATACTGCTCACTTTTTTTCTTTAGGCCAACCCTGACAAATGTTCATAGCTCAAGTTTCAAGCACACACATGCACAAGTGCATGGACACATTCAAACAGGCACCCTTGTGTGCACAGACACAGACGTTCATGCATGCATGCCACCTGCTGGCTTACATAATGTAACCACCTGCTGGTTTACATAATGTAACTGCTACAGTCAGCTTGCCAGTTCTCAGTGATTAGTGCTGGCTTGGAGATGTAACTGCAGGGGTTGTGAACATTCTTACCTCTGCATTTACCACCTTCCCCCACCAACCAGACAAAATACAAGACACTTCATCCAGGAGGCTTTGTTTCTTCTGTGGACACCAATTATATCTCAGGTGCTGCCTATTAGTATTTGTCTCTGAGTGATGACACTAAACACAGGATCAGGCATCTGGCTCTAAATAGCACCTCACAACTCTCTGAAACCAGATATTTTTGAATGAATTTCCTGCCAGCAGGCCCCAAGATCACATAGGGCTGAGGTGATAGTGGTCCTTAGCCAAAGAACCACTGGGGACAGTCTGGTGAGCAGTCTGTTTACTGTAAAGCTAGTAAAAGTAATATAGATTAGGCAAAAGGGTTGTCTCTGGCAGTCCTCCCACCCAACAATGACACTGTAGTTGGCTAAAAGGCATGTCTATCCCTTAAACCCTCCAAATCATGTCACAAATTATGTTCTTCATGCACACTTGGAAGCTGTGCATCAGGTCATGGGAAGGTAAGCCATGAATCACTCCCAGCAGGTAGCAGGCAGAGATCCAGGGATAATCTCTCACAAGCTATTCCCCCTGCCCTGGCAGCTTTGGGGACCACAATCTACAAGAATAAATTTTGGGGGTCTTATTAAGGAAATGCCTCCTGCATATCTTAGGCCACATAGTGATGTTTGTCACACCATAAGCATCTCATTGTTATTGATGAACAGTATGACACTCCAGTGAATCACTAGCATTTATAACAGCACAAGATTGGCTGTATTTTCAAATTTCATGCTGTAACTGCGAATACTTCTTTTTCAGTATGTGTATACACTGGAATGTAGTATGGGCATAAAACCCTGTGCTTACTTGATTTTGCACTATGTCCCAAATAGGTATTACTGACCCATGTAATAGACATGGATCTCAAATTCTGAGAAAAAAAAAATCCTACCACCTGATACATAATTGAAGCATCCTGCACAGTGTCTCCTATCATTCCCAGTGAGTGATTCACCCATGCTCATCTTATTTCTGAAGATTCCACCCTTGAAAACACTCAGATGTGCAGTGACATCCATTCCAGTAACATGAGCCTGGCTACACCCAAATGTTCCTATCAATTAATGATTTTCCTTGGAGCTCAGGAATAAGGCTGTATGGTTAATAAAAATGTTATACAGCCTGAAAAAAAATGTGTCTGCTGCAAAAATCATAAATAGAACATCAAGCTATATGACTCTACAATTTTTCCACTTCCCAGCAAGCCATTATGCATTTCTCTAGTACAAAATTAATTGTCTATACAGGGACATAATTGCTATGCTTTCAGACCTGTGCCCAGGCTTACAAGAAAAAAAAAATCAGTGAAACCAGTGTTGAGAGCATTCTGTTTTGAGTACTAACAACTGATAGTGGAAAGTTTCCATATCCATTTATTACTTTTATTTCCTGTATGCCTTATCTGTATTTCCACATCTCACGTCCTTTCTAAACTTAATAGAAGTTACTGTGTCTGCACTATTACATATGATTGTTTAATTATATTCCAATCTTCACTTTATATGTGGCTCAATGAAGTTGGGAGAAACACTGACATTGGGAATTACTACATCAACTTGACATATGGAATTCATCATTTTTAATTCTTCTCTCTACAATTTTCGAAATGAAAACTACTGCTTGGGCCTGGCACAGTAGCTTAGTGGCTTAAGTACCCCACTTGCATGACAATCCCATATCAGTGCTTGTTCCTAACCCAATTGCTCCATTTCCCTTCCATCTCCCTGTTTGTGGCCTGGAGAAACAGTCAAAGACAGTCATTAGGACGCTGCACCTGCAGAAGATACCCAGAAGCTCCTGGATCGTGGCTATGAATTGGCTCAGCTCCAGCCATTGTGGTCACTTGGGGAGTGAACCAGTGGATGGAAGATCTTTCTCTGTCTCTCCTCTCTGTAAACCTGACTTTCAAATAAACAAATTCTTTTTTTTTTTTTTTTGGTCAAAGAGGTGCTTTATTACTTTCCAACAGCTCTCACACTTTCTTGCCTGATGCCTTTGGAGCAGACGCCTTCTGGCCCTTCTGGGCCTTGGCAGGTGCAGCTGTTTTCGGGGCCACCACCTTATGGGGCAGGGCCTTCGGGGCCGCCGCCTTCTTGCCTGCAGTGGCCACCTTCTTTGCTGGAGCCTTAGCAGCGGCCGCCACAGCCCCCTTAGCAACAGGTGCTTTTTTAGGAGAAGCTTTCAGCAGAGCTGCCCTTGAAGCTTCTTAACTTCATTCTTGATTATTCTGTTTCTCATCTTCTTTGCCTTCATGACTTTAAAGCGGTCAAAATCAGTCATCTTTGCTTTCCTTTCTCTGGCTTCAATCTTCTTGGCCATCTCGTGGCTGCCCATTTTGCATTGATATCAGCCTTCTCCCAGGCCTTCCAGACATACTTCTGGTGGGCACTGTATGGGAACTTGAGGATAAAATCCATCAGCTTCATGCATTTGAAAGGCATGGCCTGCCTTCTGACCCGCGTGCAGGGCCCATCCACCAAAGCCCTGTTCTGATCAATGACATCTACAATCGCGACCAGCTTCCCGGCATGAGGCCCAAAGGAGACGTAGGCCACACGGCTGACCTCCACATAGGAGGAAGGCTGTGAGGGAGCGTCCAGTGAGAGAGGGATAGAGTGCTACAGAAGCAGCAAAGAGGAACAGCAAAAAACCACAGGGAGAGGTGCGTGAAGTTCCCTGGACAGTGTGGAGCCAAAAACATCCACACAACTCGGAAGAACAACGAGAACGAGACAAAACAAAAGGTAGAGAAGCCGACATCAAGCTCTAGACCTGCTGAGTCACCTTTGAAAGTGGCCGACAGGAGACGCAGCTGACCCAGAGACAAGGAAACCGGGAGGGATCGTCACCGGCAGAGGTCTTCAACAGCAGCAGAAGCAGACTGCAACACCCGGAGGTTCGGTGAGCCAGGGAAGGGTTAACAGCCTCTGCATTCCGGGGACTGGGCGCAAATCCCAACCCCCTGGGGTGCTCCTTCTGCCCTTCCCCCTGCAGGGGCTGCAGAAGCTCCAGCCTCTGAGAATACAGGGCAAGCGCCTTGAAACTGCCAGGTCTGTGCCTTGGGAGCAGCGCACAGTGGTCTTGGGGGCTGAGAAGACACGGGGGAAAGCGCCCCAGATATTCCTGCGCTGAGTGGGCCAGTGCATCTCAGTGCGCAGAGGCTGCCGGTGAGGGTCTGGAATCCCCTACACCCTGATACCCTGTGGGTGGGCGACAGCACCAGGAGGACTCTGAACGCCGCTCTGGGCGGGCTGGGCGGTCCGGCCTGCAGCAACCGCCTCCGCAGCGCAGGAGTCAGGAGGGCTCTGAGCTGGGAAGTGTAGCGCTGTGTGTCCCTGACACGCAGGTGCCACTCCCATAGTGTGAATTGCCCACTCCTCGCCTCCCACCCCGCAGTTCTGAGTGTGGGCGACCCACCAGGAGAGCTCTGAAAACTCCTGCGCCACACTGGCACTGTGCGAAACCGCCGAGAAGTCATTTTAACAGGGAGCCTGGGTCACTCCTCCACTAAGGGCCTGTGTGGGGGAGCCACACCGGGGTGGCTCTGAACACCCACACACCACGAATGGTGGAATCACTGCACAAGAGCCACGCCCAGAAAGTGCCTCACCCACAGTCCCGTGTGTGGGAGACACACCAGGCGGGCTCTGAAAAACCCTGCAGTCCCTGACACGGAGAACACAGGGAGAAAGCACATAAAACCTTCTACGTCCTGTGAATTCCCATGCAGGGGGCACGCCCAGAGAGCGCCTCCATCCCTCCACGCCCTGGGGTGTCACACCTGTAGAAGAGGTGCCCAGAGTGTGCCTGGAATCCACAGGGCCCCCAAGGTGGTGCCCTACAGTCCCGGGCCTTGAGAACGCACCAACGGTGCCGTGAAAAGTACCACGCCCTGCAACACCACAGCTGCAGGCTCCAACCTCTACAGGAAAGCACCTAACGACCCCTCAACAAACGGGTCCATTGGCCTCACCAAAATACACCAACGCAATGGGAAAAACCACCAGAAAAAGTTGTGCTCCAGATGAAAGAGCCAGCACGCCACCAAACAAGGGCCAAAAGCCATTATTAATATCGGAGATGTGAGGTGAAGACATGGAAGTGTTACCAGACAAGGAATTTTAAAAAATAGTGCTAAAATTTATCAGAGACGTGGACACGAAGCGGGAAGACTTCAGGAACCGCATAATCGCTGAAATACAACAAATCAAAACAAAACTGGATGCCAAAGATCATATAATTGAAAGCCTGATCAACAGAATAAATGCGGCAGAGGAAAGGATCTCTGAAACAGAAGACATACAAAATGAAGGTGCCCAGTGAATTAAACAGCTGGAGACAAGCCTCAGCGAAACTAATAAAATGATGCAAGAAATAAAGGATTACCTTAGAAAATTGAATATTCGGATCATTGGCCTCCCCGAGGGAGTAGAAAAAGAATCAGGAATGCAAGCAGTGCTTGACGAAATTATACAGGAAAACTTCCAAAACACTTGGAACACGAATCCACCCCGCATACAGGATGGACAGAGAACTCCCAACAGACATGATCCAAAGAGATCTTCACCCAGACACACGGTGCTCAAGTTCTACTCCAATGAAGACAAAGAAGGAATCCTGAGACAAGTACGAAGTAGAGAAAAGATTACATACAGGGGAAAACCCATCAGAATCACTGCTGACTTCTCCGAAGAGACCCTACAAGCAAGGAAAGAATGGACAAAGATCTTCCAAGTCCTGAAACAAAACAACTGTCAACCAAGAATAATCTACCCAGCAAAGATCTCATTTGTACATGAGAATGAAATCAGATACTTCAATAGCAAAGAAAAACTAGAAGAATATGTTTACACAAAACCAGCTCTGCAAAGCCTCCTTAGAAATGCGCTAGTCCCGGATAAAAAGGAGACAAACCACAAACAAAGTTGGCAAATAAGAAGGTCTCCAAACTAAAGCCCGCACAAACAAGGCAATTACACAGACAACAACACACACAAAACACAATCGCATGGCAGGGCAAAATTGCAACCTCTCAATTCTAACTCTCACACAAATAGTCTAAATTCACCAATCAAAAGACAGAGATTAATAGAATGGATCATCAAACAAGACCCAACCATCTGTTGCCTACAAGAAACACATCTAACCAGAAAGGATGCAAAGAAACTGAAAGTGAAGGGATGGAAAAAGATATTTCACGCCAATAGACGAGAAAAAAATGCTGGGGTAGCTATCCTAATTTCAGACGAGATAGATTTCATTCTAACTAACATCAAAAGAGACAGGGAAGGCCATTTTATACTGGTGAAAGGAATGATCCATCAAGAAGCAATCACCATCATTAATGTTTATGCAACAAATCTTAATGCACCTAGTTACGTAAAGCAATTACTTACAGACTTAAGGGAAGACATAGATACCCGCACAATTCTTGTAGGCGATCTCAACACGCCTTTAACACCAATGGACCAGTCTACGAAACAAAAACTCAACAAAGAAACAACAGAGCTCACACAAACAATAGAACAACTGGACTTAGTAGACATATATAGAACTTTTTATCCTAAGGCCACAGACTATACATTCTTCTCAGCGGTGCATGGAACCTTCTCCAGAATCGACCACATGATAGGACATAAAGTGAATCTAAATAACTTCCAAAACATTAGTATCATACCATGTACCCTCTCAGACCACCATGGGATGAAACTGGAAATCAACAACTCAAAACTCCCCAGGAAGTATAGGCACTCTTGGAAACTGAACAATATGCTATTAAACGAACAATGGGTCAGAGAAGAAATTAAAGATGAGATCAAAAAATTTATGGAAATCAATGAAAACTCTGATACAACATTCCAAAACTTGTGGGACACCGCCAAAGCAGTGCTACGAGGTAGATTCATCGCAATCGGAGCCCATGTCAAGGCCCAAGAAAGACGCCAAATACAGGAACTAACCACACACCTCCAGGATCTGGAAAAACAGCAGCAGAAGAGTCCCACGCACAATAGGAAACAAGAAATCATCAAAACAAGGGAGGAGATAAACCAAATAGAAATCAAAAAAACTATACATAAAATCAACAAATCAAAAAGTTGGTTTTTTGAGAAAATAAACAAAATAGACACTCCACTGGCCCGATTGACCAAAAAAAAAAACAAGAAAAAGTGAGAATCAATAGCATTAAAGATGACAAAGGCAACATAACAACAGACACTGCAATCATTAAGAAAATAATTAGAAATTACTACAAAGAACTGTACTCCCACAAATTTGAGGACCACCAAGAAATAGAAAAGTTCTTGGACTCCCACCACTTACCAAAACTCAGTCCGGAGGCAACTACAGAATTAAATAAACCTATAACCGAGGTAGAGATTGAAACAGTCATCAAGGATCTCCCAACGAAAAAAAGCCCAGGCCCAGATGGCTTCACCACAGAATTCTACAAAACATTCCGAACAGAACTAACCCCAATCCTCTACAAGCTCTTCAAAACAATAGAGAAGGAAGCAACCCTTCCAAACTCACTCTATGAAGCCAACATCACCTTAATCCCAAAACCGGACAGAGAACCGTCAGAGAAGGAAAACTACAGACCTATTTCTCTGATGAACATTGATGCTAAAATTCTCAACAAAATCCTAGCCAATAGAATTCAAAAAATCATCAGACAGATCATTCATCCGGATCAAGTAGGATTCATCCCTGGAATGCAGGGATTGTTCAACATTTGGAAATCCATAAATGTTGTAAACCACATCCAAAAACTGCAAAACAAGAACCACATAATAGTTTCAATAGATGCAGAAAAAGCTTTCGACAAAATCCAACACCTCTTCATGCTAAAAACTCTAGCCAAAGTAGGCATAGATGGGAAAATCCACAACATAATCAAAGCAATTTATGAAAAACCCAACGCCAGTATCATACTGAATGGAGAAAAGCTAGAACCCTTCCCATTGAGATCTGGAACAAGACAAGGATGCCCGCTATCACCACTGCTATTCAACATAGTCCTAGAGGTACTTGCAGAGGCCATAAGACAAGAAAAAGAAATCAAAGGCATACGTATAGGAAACGAAGAAGTCAAGCTTTCACTATATGCAGATGACATAATCCTATACATAGAAAAACCAGGAGACTCAATACAGAAACTACTAGAACTTATACGAGAGTTTGGCAGAGTGGCAGGGTACAAAATTAATGAACGAAAATCAACAGCCATAGTGTACGCAAATAACACCAAGATGGAAGAAGATCTAACCAACAGGATACCATTCAAAACAGCAGAGAGAAGTATGAAGTATTTGGGAATAAATCTAACCAAAAGCGTAGGACACCTATTCGAAGAAAACTACAAACTATTTAAAAAGGAAATTGAACAAGACCTCAAAAGATGAAATAATATCCCATGCTCCTGGATAGGCAAAATCAATATCATTAAAATGTCTATACTACCACAAGCTATATACATTTTCAACGCAATTCCAATCAAATTGCCCAAAACATTCTTCATGGAACTGGATACAATGATTCAAAAGTTCATCTGGAAACACAAAAAACCACGAATAGCTAGAACCATCCTAAAAAAAACAAGAAGTTAGCAGGGGGAATCACAATCCCGGACCTCTGGACATACTATAGAGCAGTGGTTATCAAAACAGCCTGGTACTGGCACAAAGACAGGAAGGAAGATCAATGGAATAGAATAGAAGCACCAAAAGGGAACCCACACAGATACAGCCAATTAATCTTCGACAAAAAGACCAATGACAGTCCAAGCAAGTGGGAAGGCCTCTTTAGTAAATGTTGTTGGGACAACTGGCTGATAGCCTGTAGAAACAACAAGATAGACCCACATCTATCACCATACACTAAGATCCAATCTACATGGATAAAAGACCTAAACCTACATCCAGAAACCTTCAAACTCTTGCAAGAAAATGTAGGAAATACCCTGCAAGACCTAGGAGTAGGTACCGACTTTCTAAGAAGGACACCAAAAGCAATAGCAGTTGAGGACAGAATAAACAAATGGGACCTCATCAAACTAAGAAGTTTCTGCACAGCAAGGGAAACAATCAACAAAGTAAAAAAGCAACCCACAGAGTGGGAGAAGATCTTTGCACACTGATATAGGCGATAGGGGGCTAATTTCCAGGATATACAAAGAACTTCAAAACAACCAAAAAACCAAAACAAACAAGCCACTCAAGAAATGGGCACGGGAAATGGGCAAGCATTTCACAAAGGAACAAGTCCAAATGGCAAACAAACATATGAAAAAATGTTCCAGCTCCCTGGCAATAAGGGAAATCCAAATTAAAACATCAATGAGGTACCACCTAACACCAGTTAGATTGGCCCACATAAAGAAGAACACCAACGACGCTTGCTGGCGAGGATGCGGGGAAAAGGGAACCCTACTCCACTGCTGGTGGAGCTGCAAATTGGTACAGCCTTTATGGAAATCAGTCTGGAGAACACTCAAACAACTCAAAATCTGCATACCATATGACCCAGCAATAGCACTCCTAGGAATATATCCAAAACACCTGTTTTACGACAAACCAACATGCATCCCTATGTTCATTGCAGCACAATCAGTAATTGCAAAAACATGGAAGCAACCGAAATGCCCATCAGCAGAAGATTGGATAAGAAAGCTTTGGTTCATCTACTCCATGGAATACTACTCAGCTATTAAAAAAAAACAAAATGCAGTTCTTTGTGGCTAAATGGGCCCAACTGGAAACTATAATGCTAAGGGAAATGAGCGAATCCCAAAAGGTTAGATACCACATGTTTGCCTTGATTTAACTTGTAATTTTTGTTTGGTTGTTGGTGCTTTTTTGAACCTGTCATTGATACTGTCTCAACCCAGATGTTTCGAAGAATGGAACTTGCATTATTTTTAACATATTGTTTACTCAATACTATGTCAATTAATTCCATAATGTTGTATATTGATACTGAGGTTTTGATGGGGCTTTTAACTGATCGGATCTTTACTCTGTTAGCCCTATCTTCAGACCAGAGAAGGTCTCCCCAAGAGGCCACTGAACTTATCTAGACAATAAGACGCTGGACTTTATGCTAAATATGTGTTTGCAAGGAACGAATCTCAACTGAACTTGAACTGTGGTTATGCAGCAAGGTGGAGGAATCCATCATGGGGGGAGGGGTATGGGAGGGGTGGGGGGAATCCCCAGTGCCTATAAAACTGTATCACATAATACAATGTTAGCAACAATAAAAAAAAAAAAGAAAACTATGCCACATCAAAAAAAAAAAAAAAGAAAAGAAAGAAAGAAAAGAAAAACCTAAGGCTTTTTTTTTTTTTTAACTTTCTCCTTTCTTCTTTGTCCCTGTTCCTTTCTCTCCTTTACCTGGTTGAGCCTTTATGATGACCTAGAGCCTGAATCTGCCCAGCATCCCAGGAGGTGCTTAAGGCCAGAAATCTACAAGCTAAAGTATTTGTCCCAATCTACAGTGAAGGGCCTGGGGCTGGAGTTGTGCCTATTCAAGCAAGTCAGTTGAAGATCTCAAATTCCTCCTCAAAAGGCAAAAAGTCAACTATAACCATCACTTTTTCTATGTTAAGGCTGTGGCACCTTAAGGCAGACAAGTTTCACTAACTTCATGATTCTATCTGGAAGTTGCTGTTCTCTGGAAGCTGACACTAATCTTAAACAATCAAACAAAAAAAGTGTACCATGGATTTAGATAATTTTTCCTACACTTAACAACAGCCTCTACTGCAAGTGTCCAAGTATGTAGATACTCTGTCTAAAATAATCATGGATAATTGACAGGCTTAATAATATCTTTCCACCATAGTGGATAGCCAGGGGTCTGACTCTTGTGTTCTAGGCAGGCTGCACTTATGGTTGATACCATGTCAGTCTGAGAGCTGCCAGCCAGGGGCTTAATGCTGGCACTCTAGAAAATGGCTGGATCTGTACTGAGACAACAATCTTAGAGTGGGTATATCAAGAGGCCTCAGAAGTAATAGGGAGGTGGTGTACACAGTTTCCCAAAATGATGACAGTGGGTAGGCAAGAGCCTGTTGCTGGGGCTTAGCCAGGCCAAACCCATGGCACACCAAAGCACCAGTCTGCGAGCAGGCAGGCTTAATGCTTGCGTTGAAGTTCTAGGCTAACCATATACTGATTACTTATATTTGTAGGCTGGAAGGGGCCAGGCTGAGGCCTCAGAAGTACTAGGTTGTAACTGCAGCATGCAGAAGCACTGGTCTTGAAGATGGAAATTCAAGGACTTTATGGGTCCTTGCCAGACTGCATCACTTTGCACCAAACTGCACCTCTGGAAATGTCCTAGAAGGAACAGAAAATCTCTAGTCTCAAGGACCAAAGAATTCGGTGTGTGTCTTGGCATTGGAAAACACACTACAGGTTGTGCCACTGTGCAAACCAGTTGAGGTTCTTGGATGCCACTTTAAATGACAGAGTAAGGTCAGTAGCTTATTAGAGTGACTAAGATGATATGGTGATCATAGCCACCAATAACAGCCACACTTCATGTGGTTTGTGGCATGAATTCATTATATATGGAGAGATTTCTGAACCCAGGACTTGTAAGGTCTAAATCTCTAATAAGCAAGAAGCAGCTGCAAGAGATTAAATGAAACCATATCTTTGAACAACTTATATGAACAGCAGTTGAAAATCTCAGGAGGGAATGAAAAGACACAGGCAGATAGCAAGCTTAGGCACACTAATTGGAGGCCATCTCTCTTCCTCCCAATATAATACAGCTTGCCTACGGGTCAATCATATACCCTTCCCAAAGTTTTACCCACATTTGGGGAGCCATGCAATTGGGTCAGATGGCATGGGAGTGTGATGAGTACTCCTCATCGGTTAGTAAGGCTATGAGGAGTTTCTGGCTGTGTGGCAAGGCCTGGCAGAATGTATCTGGTCATCTCATTGCTGCCTCACCCCATTGTATGGACACTTAATCACCTCTCTGAAGTTTCATAGAATTCTCTTGAGGGTGTTGTTGCTATTTTTCTACAAATGTGAAATGATACCAGTAACTGGTATAACACCTCAAACTGATCAATCATGTTATGATAAAAACATCTTTACCAACATAAGGCAATGACACACAGCTAAAAGTATACAATAGTAAAATTGATCTCACAATGTCTCCAAACATCCTGTCATGTGTCCACCATTGTCCTAAACTTGCCCTGATATAAGTAATGTTTTCCTTAAGAAACAGCTTGATAACATCTTGGGACAGATGGCAACCATGAAGGTACAAAGAGTTTGTTTACCATTTGCCTCGAACTGTTACAACACATGATATGATTTCTCATTTTGGTTTCTCACTGCAGAAAGCAGAAACTATATGGGGCATCTTCTAAAGGGAGACAAATGTGAACCCTCTCCCCCCCCCCCAACAGCTTAAAATGTCTACCTTATACTGGCACTTATATTTAGGGGGGAAAAGTTTATAAAAACTTCTAACTTATGTTGGCATTCAAATTTAGAGAAAGAAAACGGTATATAAAAGTAAAAGAAAGTTTCCTGCAAAGGCCCTCTGTGGATTGTCTGAGTTGCTCTGATCCCTTTCACAGTCCTTTAACAAAAGAACAAAAAACAATTGAATCAACACTAGGTGAAGTGGTGGCAATTAATAAATGATTGATTAGAGGATTTAATAACAATGAAAAGACAGAGGACAGAACTAGTCAATCAACCACCTCAGCTATATGTTGGCAATGAAAAACTGGGCAAATTGAGATTCTATGATGGACTATGTCAGTCAATGGATTCTTCCACGACCTCATCATGCTTGGAGTGGCAAGATTGGCAGCAATTCAGAACTGTTGAACTATCAAAACCACTTGAGCACGACCCTCGGAGCATGCCCTATATCCAGGACCTGGGAAGGGTGGAAGATTGGGTGGGGCTTCTCCCTTAAAGTCCCATTTTACATCAGATATACGAAGGAAACAATAAAAAAAAAAAGGCAAAGAAAAAAACGTCAGGAAGCAGCCTAACAACATCAATGAAAAAGAATATATGTTATATGCTTTTATAAATTTCTTTCATTTATGATCTTTTAACTCTGTACTCTTGATATTTTAAGCAATATTAGTTAGTTTGTGTTTAGTGAAAATTGATTTTGAATATAAGTAAACCACTTGTCACTATGTAACCGTATGTGCTGCCACCGTGGAGTTCCTGGCTTTAGCCAGGTCAGTGAGGGTTTGAATGAGTACTAGCTTGCTGAAAATATTTTCTCTGAAGTAAAATAATGATAAGGCTTTTAGGATTGATTTTATAATCATTCTTTTACAATAAAGTTAAAATAAAACAATGGCATGTTATGCAAAAGCTTGTGATGATTTGTGTATAAACAAAGAAGGCAACTTTTCTGAGTTGTCCATTATGAGCATCACACCATAGTGGTCCACATCTCATCTCTTTTTATTGTCTCATTGATCCATGCATCCTTTACAAGCTCTTAAGTCAGTTGGAGCTGGTCTCCGGTACTCACACTCATCTGGGATTGGAGAGTGGTTTCATGTAACCACTGCCCTTCCCAGGCTCATGAGAAGCCAGGCAATGGAGAGGGTCACTCTCTGTCACTGTGGGTACAAGATAAAAGTAAAGACATCTTTCTTGTGCATTTTCCTCTCTGCCTACTGTAACCTTGAATGTTATTTCTCTGATCTCATCAAATTTTAACCAAACTTGCAGAAAAAAAATTAGTCAAGTTCTAAAGCATTCTTTATATGTCTGAGTGCTTATATGAGTGAGCAGTACACATTTAGTACATATTTACTCACTGACCTTAAAAATAGTTTCTGGCATAAACTTGACTATGTTACCTCATTTGGGCTACTTTTCAACAAAATATGCATAACAATTTATTTCATTTAAAATGCTTATCCTATGGATCAGTTTAATCACAGATTTAAGGTAAAATAATTGAATGATTTTACAACTCTTTTAGAGCTCAGCTTTCCCTAAGCAAATAAAACTCAATATAGAAGAGAATACTTGAAACATAACCAAAAATGTACAAATTCATTGCTCAATAAAACAGTTGAAAAACCTAAGAAAATCCTTGTATAAAATATCTATTACATGACACCTTCTCTTTACTTGGGAGAATTTAAATATATTAGAAGAAACAGAGATAAAAAACTGGGTAAGAATTGATTACATGTTGAACAGGTGTAATTAAATTCAACACAAAACAAATAAAAATGCATTAGGAAAGTCATTTAAAGAATTTTTAAAAAGATTCTGAAAACAAACAAAACTTTTTATAAACTATTAACATGAAAACATGCTTAACTCTATGGTATGTAAATTCTAGCTTCATTGATGTATGCCTTTGTTGGTTATAATCGATTTTTAGATAATATCAAGAATGTTCTTTTTCTAATCATGGTAAATCTAATTCCATGTAGGATTCATCTTTCATAAACCTTGAAAAAGCACTCTAATAATCTTTCAGTTGTTTGTTCTATACTGATTCTATTTTATTTACTCTATAGTATATCTCCTTTATCAAATTACTACCTATTACTATTTAGACAGAACACATCTCTCATACCTCAGTATTCAATACTTATGACATTCTCAAGCATGTGGCATCATTTACACTTCTCTCTCCACTCTTTTTGGATTTTTCATTTTACATTTAAAAAAACAGGGAGTGTCAGTGATGGTCTAGCACGCTAATACTCTGCCTGCAGTCCAGCATCTTATGACAATTGGAATCCAACCTGCTACATTTCATGTTTAACTCCCTACTTATGGCCTAGGTAAGAAGGAGATGGCTGCAATTTTTAGGCCACTGTACACACATGGGAAAGCTGGAGGGGGCTTCTTGTTTTCAACTGAATCAGCTATGGCCATGGCAGCCATCTGGAGAGTGAACTGATGGATGGAGGATGTCTCTGCCCCTCCTGTCAATCTGTCTTTCAAATAAAACATTAAAAATAATCCAACATATCTAAATTAAGATGAAAAGATAAAAATATTGAGTTTTATCTATAATTATTTTAAAAATTATTGATGTTTGGAGGAATTAAGTGAAAAAACAGGGAGATTTTTTTATCTTATGGGCCCAGCACAGTAGTCAAGTGGCTAAAGTCCTCGTGTTTCATACTGGGATCCCATATGGGTTCCAATTTGTATCCCTCCTGCTCCACTTCCCTACCAGCTCCCTGCTTGTGTCCAGGAAAAGCAGCCACGGATGGCCCAAGGCTTTGGTATCCTGCACCCTCACAGGAGACCCAAAAGAAGCTCCTGGCTCTGGACTTTGCATTGCTCAGCCCTGGCCAGATGTTGTGGCCATGTGGGGAGTGAAGCAGCAAATGGAAGACTTTCTCTCTGTTTCTCCTTCTCTCTGTATATCTGACTTTCCAAATTAAAAAAAAAAAATTTTTTTTAGCTTTTAACTTACTTAATACCTTCTTAAATATTACACTCAAGAACAAAACCAATAATGTTTTATGACATAGAAATAGTTTGAAAAATTAGATAACAGCAATTGCACATGAAAAAAAGACAAAATAGGGAGATTTAGAGTAAGTCTCTGTTGCTCCTATACAGGGGATGGAAAGATACAGAAAGTGGATCCATTACTTTTGAAACTTGTTCCAACCCATGGTTATTAAAGCAGGATCTATAACCCGAATACATAATCACTATTTTATCTCAACCCTCACAAATCCCTTCATATATTCTATTCCACCTTCCTAGGAGGCAATAAAAAAAAAATCAAAGGACATTAGAATGCTATCAGAGTGATTGGGAATGTTTGAAAAAGGGAACTGCAAAACATTAAATAAATTTCACTGCAATGTAGTTTCTGAAGTGTGTTCCTAGGGAAGACCTTGGCCAGTATCCGGTCAGTATCAATATCAGAGGGATCACAGCTAGGGACTCATATAAGAAGGCTGGTGGAAATCACTCAGAAGTACACAAACCTCATTATCTAATTTAAGGCATTGATAATATGTTACATGATACATTCTACAGAAAAAGATGCCTCTCTTGTACTCGATGTTCAGCATTTTGGAACCTGATAGGGTCATGCCTCAAAATAGTAAGCAATAAAAACAATCAAGGCTGTCATAGATGGGACCATGCCAATGTGCTTAATACTAAATATTTGATTTACCTCAACATAAGTCACGATGCCCACACTTAAATTAACATTTTTAATTCATTTGTACATGGAATTATAATAAAGACCGAAGCAGAGAGGCATCTTTATTCCAATGATTCAAATCCCAAGTGATTGCAACAACAGTAGTTGAGCTGGTGTGAAGCCAGAAGACAGGAGTTAGATCAGAAGTGAATCAGCTAGGACATGAACCAGTGGTGCCCTAGGTTACCACAGTAGGGTAACCAGAAACTTACCCTACTATGCCATAGGGCTGCATCTGATGTTCATCGACATAGTTGAAAGAGTTTAGGCATAGGCTGGCATCCATTGGCAAGAAATTTGCTTTGGGAAGCCATTGTGCATGAAATCAGTGTGACCATGAGCAGTAGTTATGGCAGCTGATATTTAAAATCCAGTGGCAATTACCACATCCCCAAACTTGATGCCAAACAATTTTTATGACATTTGCATATAACTCTAAAAGTATATAATGATTAGACAAGGGCGAAAAGTGATCCAATTTGCCAGAAGTCACAAATGACTCCCTCCTCGCTCTGAACAAAACATCAGTCCTGCAAAACAGGGTGATTAGCATTACAATTCCCACATGCATCAATTGATATTTTTGAGTTCATATTAATCTGCAATAGAATATTGGCAAATTAACACTATAAAAAAAGCTATTCTAGATAACTGCATAAATTCTATATGAAACTCAAAACAAGTGTTATATGGAGAATATTTATTTTCAAAATTAAAATGTGAAAGCAGAACTTATTTACAACAAAATGAGATCAAGCACAGATTCCATCTCAAATATTTTAGCAAAACATAGCCTTGTTCTAAAATGTGACACACCTCATGTTTATTATTTGGCAATTGCTGAGATTTTCAAAGTGTTTTCCACATCTTACTGCAATTTAATAATGGGTTCTATCTGTAATCTTACTAATACCTGTTTTGGATTTTATAAGATTTGACTGTGACAGCAGCTTTGTTGAAGCTACTGTTTTTGTTTACATGCCATTGTTTTTCTGCACTTCACAAGATCTGCAGAGGATTGACTTCAGGATAATAATTTTTCTTTTAGTCAATAGGATATTTTTTACGCCTTCCTGTGGATATGTTACAGAACTGCAAACCCATGTCAGTTTTTTGATTTCTATTGCAATCATTGTTTTTTTCTATGAGTTTTTCAACACTTCGTCAGTCATGTGACTTAGATTATACAATAACTGTCTGCTAGCAAAAAGATTTTCCATACTCATCATACTGAAAAAAGTTTTTCCCTTGTGTGAACTCTGTGATGATTGTTTAGGTCTTTTTTATGGCAAAATGCTTTCCCACACTCAATACATTCATACGGTTTTTCCCCTGTGTGGATTCTCTGATGTCTAATTTGGGATGACTTCTTACAAAAAGCTTTCCCACACTCACTACATTTATAAGGTTTTTCCCCTGTGTGAATTCTCTTATGATTAATGAGACCAGACTTCTGACAAAAAGTTTTTCCACACTCAATACATTTATAAGGTTTTTCCCCTGTGTGAATTCTCTGATGTGTAATTTGGGATGACTTTCGACAAAAAGCTTTTCCACACTCACTACATTTATAAGGTTTTTCCCCTGTGTGAATTCTCTTATGTTTAATGAGATCAGACTGCTGGAAAAAGGCTTTTCCACACTCACTACACTTATAAGGTTTTTCCCCTGTGTGAATTCTCTGATGAATGATTAGGTGTGACTTCTGACAAAAAGTTTTTCCACACTCAATACATTTATAAAGTTTTTCCCCTGTGTGGATTCTCTGATGTGTAATTTGGGATGACTTTCGACAAAAAGCTTTCCCACACTCACTACATTTATAAGGTTTTTCCCCTGTGTGAATTCTCTTATGTTTAATGAGACCAGACTGCTGGAAAAAAGCTTTTCCACACTCACTACATTTATAAGGTTTTTCCCCTGTGTGAATTCTCTGATGTTTAATGAGACCAGTCTGCTGGCAAAAAGCTTTTCCACACTGACTACATTTATAAGGTTTTTCCCCTGTGTGAATTCTCTTATGTTTAATGAGATCAGACTGCTGGAAAAAGGCTTTTCCACACTCACTACACTTATAAGGTTTTTCCCCTGTGTGAATTCTCTGATGAATGATTAGGTATGACTTCTGACAAAAAGTTTTTCCACACTCAATACATTTATAAGGTTTTTCCCCTGTGTGAATTCTCTGATGTGTAATTTGGGATGACTTTCGACAAAAAGCTTTCCCACACTCACTACATTTATAAGGTTTTTCCCCTGTGTGAATTCTCTTATGTTTAATGAGACCAGACTGCTGGAAAAAAGCTTTTCCACACTCACTACATTTATAAGGTTTTTCCCATGTGTGAATTCTCTGATGCACAATGAGACCATAATTCCAGCAAAAGGATTTTCCACACTCACTACACTTATAAGGTTTTTCCCCTGTGTGAATTCTCTTATGTTTAATGAGAACAGACTGCTGGCAAAAAGCTTTTCCACACTCACTACATTTATAAGGTTTTTCCCCTGTGTGAATTCTCTTATGTTTAATGAGATCAGACTGCTGGCAAAATGCTTTCCCACACTCAATACATTCATAAGGTTTTTCCCCTGTGTGAATTCTCTGATGCCTGATTAGGTTTGACTTCCGACCAAAAGCTTTTCCACACTCACTACATTTATAAGGTTTTTCCCCTGTGTGAATTCTCTGATGCCTGATTAGGTGTGACTTCCGACCAAAAGCTTTTCCACACTCACTACACTTATAAGGTTTTTCCCCTGTGTGGATTCTCCGATGTTTAATGAGAACTGATGGTTTGCAAAAGGCTTTTCCACACTCACTACACTTATACGGTTTTCTCCCAGTGTGAATTCTCTGATGTGTAAGGAGACCTGATTGAGCACTAAAGGCTTTTACAAGGTCATTACATTCATGTGGTTTCTCCTCATTGGGAAGAATCTTATCTCTAGTGCATTCCGACTTCTCATAAATGTTTTTTTGACATTTATTGCACACATGGAAATTTTCTGCTATATCACTTCTCTGTTTGGTGGTAAATCTAGAATTACAGCTAAAAGACTGTTTGCAGCAGCCACATATATAGTGACTTTTTGCTGTTTGTATTATGTGATTAATTTTGCAATCTCTTTTATAAATAGGACATTTCTCACTCTTGAAAAGTTCATGGAGTTTCTTTCCTGAGTGTGTTTGTTGATGCTTGCCAACATAAGGATTGCTATGGAACATTTTCTTGACGATTTGAATTGTTTCTCCTACAATCATAGGGCAATTGCATGGGTGATTGATACAAATTTTCTCACACTTAAGGAATATCTTCCTGCTGAAAGTTTTTTCTTTCCTATTGTGTTCAAAAGATTGCTTACAAGTGTACATCTTGTCATGCTGACTGAGATTTTCCCCACATTGGAGTTGGTTCTCAGGAACATTAGAGGTTTGCTTTTTCCCAAATGACATTTCATCAGGCTTCCTAGGAAAAAACACATTTGGAAATAAATTATGATGTCCTTTCTTCTCTTTTCAAAAGGTACCCCATCTTTGAGATCTTTCCTGGGACACACTTTCCACTTCCCTTCTTCTTTCTAAGTTCACCTGGTTACTTTGGAAGCAAACCTTCTCTAAGCAACTGAGTTCCAGTTTCTGTTCCTATACTAAGCTGAGGAAAGAGCCACTGAGATCTCCTGGTAACATTTTCTCTGGTGCCTGAAACAGGGCATGAAAAAGGCTTCTTATACCAGTCATGTGGCTTCACTCAGCAGGCAGAAGAATTTACCATGTTGGTATGCTTTCCTTTAAGTGTGACTGGGCCTTTAAAATGACTCGATACCACTTGGCTCTGCATAAATATGGATCCCTCCATCTTATCCACCGTCCACCACCTAGCTCTGTTTGAAACTCCAAATAGGTTGTTTTTTCAAGGGGGATGAATTGCTCTTTTCCTATCATCTCAATTACCCCTTTGGGAGTAAGGATCTGGTGCATGTTTGAAAGAAATCTGGTGGAGGAGTGACAGTCCCTGTCAGAGGCTACTTTTTGCATGACTGGAAACTCCCTAGGTGGATTCTGAATGCTGACCACCTGGCATGGTACCCAAGTGCCAAGCTCCTTTCTTATGTTTCATGTTGGTTTATCCTTAATGAAGGAGGGCTGACTCATGGCAGCCCCACAAGTATTCTGCTTGGTTTTGATCATTTGAAATAACTCATGTGGACTTTTGATGACCACCTCTACACTCCTGAGATGAAGTGAGTAAAGACCAGTTCCTTTGTTTTGTTTTGTCTCAATTCTATAAGCCATGTGGCTTTCAACATCAGAGACCTGATCAGCCATAGAATGGGAGGGGTACATTTGAAACTACACAGTAGGAGCTATTGATTGAGAGACAACCAATGGGAAATGTCTTCCCATAGGTTCTTGCTCAGACAAGGAAGAGTCATGGAACACTTAAAAACCCAAGACCCTTCTGAAAAGTGTTCATGTATCTCCTTCTTTCCACTCAACAGGTATCCCATTTCCTGCTCATTCCAAGCTGGTCCTTTTCCATTCCATCTACTTTCTACATTCACCTAATAACTCTGCAAATAAAACTTCTCTGCAAATTAAAAAATAAAAAGAAGAAAGTGTATTTCTAGTTTCTTTTTTATACAATCTCCTTTCATAGCATGTTTCAATTATGGCCAGAGCTTAAATTAACCATCTTTGGCAATGTAACTCTTTTTGAAGTTACACAACTTTTGTGATTACAACTTGCCTGAAAGTGGTTTCTTGATTTTCCTGAATAGTTCCAAGCAGCTCATTCTTTCTGGAAAGATCTGAAATGAGCAAAAAGAGTAACCATATCCATGAATTACATCTAAGTATTTCTTTTCAAATGCTCAAGTAAGATAATGATGTTTCTTGCCATTCTAGATATAACAGATTTTAATATTCAAGAAGTACACACATAAATGAGTCTTACACTTTTTCAGTTAATACATTAATACAATAAATAGGGTTTCTTTTTCCATTTTCAACTACTTGGGGTTTGTATTTTAAGTTCATGGGGTAGAACAGAAAATTTGGTACAGAAATTCAAATTAATGCTTGTGATGTATTACATCACATAACGGTTCCAGTTTTTCTTGTCTTGAAGGGATCATGTAAAAGATCAATATTTATTTCTACATTTTGTGTTTCAGGTCGATAATTTTTAACATTTAAAGGCATTGTTAGAATAGAACTGTGTATGGAGACTGTAGAGTGCCTTTGTCTCATGCATGACATAAAATACTGATTTTGAAAGAAACATTAAAAAAAATCAGCATGAATTCCAGTGAATATTTACTGAGATACATATCAACTTCCCTTCCCAGTATGTATTGCCCTACCTGGAACCTGCTGGTGTTTAGATTTTTCCACAGTCCATGGTACTGATTCTTGTTCCAATTTGAAGATCACATCAGGTTTTGTTATGTGATACCCTGTTAATTGGAAATAATAGACATTTTGTGAAATCACTATCTTGGAGCTTAAAGAAGAAAAGATTGGATCTAGAATCTGTGTCACAAAATGGCTAATACAAATCATTATCTGAAGAGTAAATATCGAGATTCTTTTTGTTTTGTTTTGCATTTTATTATTATTGCTATCATTTTATAATACAATTCCATATTCCCTTATCCCCTCCCCAAGCCTCTTTCTCCCATCTAGTTCCTTTATATCATACCTAACATATAGTTTTTTATACTCAGTCATATGTCCATCATTGCGGTCATGGACAATGGTAGAGAGTCAGAATCTTATTGTCAAGATATAGTAAACAGTTTCATTCTAAGTCCATCTTTGTCTGGAAACAGAAATGCATATCAACTGCATCCTCACATCTGGATGTTAGTCTCCATTTCATAACTACTATACATCCCCTCAAATGAAAAGTCATAATAACATCAACAATAGAAAGAAAAATAGAAAATTACAATGCCATGAAGTTAAATGACATGTTACTAGATATGACCGTCTCCATTACAAAGCTGTTATACATCCCCTTAAATGAAGAGCCACAAAAAAAAAAAAAATCAACATCAGGGAGACAAAAGAAATTAACAACACCAAGAAGTTAAACAACATAACAACATGATATGAAATGAGTAACATGTAACTGAAGAAATGAAAATCAAGAACCTTCTTAAAGAAAATGATGCCACTGCATGATCTAAGACTCATTGAATGATTTAATCAGAAGAAAGTGCTTTGAAGAGATGAAACTTACACAAAACAACAAAAGCCATGTAATATAGTTTCTGCTAATCTTTGTTGAAGTGTGTTTCCTACAGATAATAAATAGATGGGCTTTGTTTTTAATCCAGTCTACTAATCTGTGATGTTTGATTAAGCTTAAGCCATTTACATTCAGAGTTAAATATATACGGGTGGTACTTTGGTCCTGTCTTTTTAGGAATGGGTTGTTCGTTGATTCAGTCTTCTGTTGTCATTTTACTGGAATGTTCTTCCCGATTGCCTTTGGTTTTGGTAGGTGAACTCCTCTTCTCTGTCAAAAGAACATCTTGAAGTATCATTTGTAGGGCAGGTGTGAAAGAGGCAAATTCTTTTAGCTTTTCTTTACTCTGGAAGAATTTTATTTCCTTTTCAAAGATGAAAGAAAGCTTTGCAGGGTATGTTTTCCTAGGCTGACAATCTTTTTCTTTCAGAATCTGGAATATGTCACTCCATTCTCTTCTTGCCTGTAGAGTTTCCTGTGAGAGACCTCCTGTGAGCTTAATTGGCATTCCTTTACGTATCAATTGGTTTTTTTCACGTGCACATTTAAGGATCTTTTCCTTATGTTCGATTGAAGAGAGCTTGATAAACATATGTCTTGGTGAAGATCACTTTTGATCAAGCCTGTTGGGAGTTCTGTGCCCCTCCTAGATCTTGTTTCCCAAGTCTTTATCCAGATTAGGGAACTTTTCTTGATTATTACATTAAATACATTTGCAAACTCAGCTTCTCTTTCTGTACCTTCTGGGACTCCCAGAACTCTTATATTTGGCCTCTTCATAGTGTCTTTCAATTCTTGAATACTTTTTTTGGCCTGACCAAGCTCTGCTTCCAGCTTTTTCTTTGTTTCCCCCTGGTGACAAGAGATATCTTCCAATTCTGAGATTCTTTCTTATGCTAGTTTCATTCTATTTTGGAGACTTTCCACTGTACTTGTAATTTGCTCTACAGTGTTCTTAGCTTCTGTTATACCAGCCTTGATTTGCTTTACTGCTTCCTTCAATTCTTTGAACTCTTGCATGAGCTTCTCATTTTTGACCAGAATCTTTAAAATGAGTCATGGATTCTGTGTCCCCATTTTCTCGATGTCTTCCTCAGTTAACACTGAGGTTGGCAAAGGGTTTTGCTCCTTTGCAGGGGAGTTTTCGGTAATATTCATTGTGCCTTTGTATCTTCTTTTGCTCTTGATCATTGTACTTTTGGCTAGCAGAGTCTTCTTCTTGGGGCAGGTTTCTAAGCTGTGTCACTCAGGGGTCTATAATGCGATTTTACTTATTGCAGTTGGTACACAACTTTTTGCTTACAGCCACTTATGCCACAACCTCCAGCAAGTTCCAGGTCTGGGTTCTTATGTCAGATTTCCACTGTGGTCTTCACAGCCCCAGCTCCTGGCTCACCACTCTCCACCTCCTGTGATACTATGCTGAGGCTGCACTGTTCTCTCTGCAACCTTTCTCCCACTTCTGGTTGGAGCAGGTCCCAGGATTAAAGAGACACCAGGTGTCTTATCTAGTTAGGTTGTTGGTGGTGCTGATCTTGTAGGAATAGGTCTGGTTGCCACACAGAACTATTTTGACCCAAAAGATGCCACAGTCAGTATTATTTTCCTGCTGGACCTCAGCAAGTTCTTGCAACTCCAGAATATGCACAGTTCACTGTTGTCTCCTGCAGTCCCAAAGCTATTGCCACAGTGCGCAAATGGCGCCTCTCATACCACCACTGCAGTCCTTCATCTGCTGGCTGTCAGATCCGAGGGCTACCCAGACTTGCCCCAGGTGTAACCTGTAGAATGCCAGATTGTTTCAGTTCATGGAGTCAGAAATGAGCTCACTCCCTGCTCAGAGTCTGCTCCATCCTTTCCGTTTCCCTTTCCTCCTTACGCAAAATGGCACCCAATTCAGCTCTAGGGGGCTGACTGGGCTATGAAATCTACTCTGTTCTCGCACTGCCCCTCTGAGATTTTCTGCTCTGTCTCTGCTCCTGGTCAAATCAAACGGATCAGCAGGATGGATAGTTCTTTGTCTGGATTCACCTTCCAAGCTCACAGTGCAAGTCCCTTCCCACTTGGTTGCTGGTGGAGTTCCAATTGCTGTGCTGGAGTATCAGTAACTGCAATACCACACTGCTGTGCCCGCTGCTTTCCTGTGTCTTTCAGTCTCCAGGCACCGCTCTGCTGTTGTTCTGTTCTTTTCCTATTTCCTGAAATATGTCCTCTCTACTTCATCCTGATTAAATGCTTCTCTGTTCATTTAAGCATGTCCTTACTCTATTCCACCATCTTGATTCTCCCATACTAAGATTCCTTAAAGCCTCAAATACTAGTCCTACTAGGTACTAAACTTCATAAATTCTTAATTTGTCAAGTATAAAGAAATTATTCTGGTTGGGCATGACAAAATTTCACTCACCCACAGACAGCAGATTGCTATATGTCTCAATCATTACATCCCTGTACAGGGTCCTCTGAGTATTGTCCATGTTCTGCCATTCCTCCTGGGTAATGTCCACAGCCACATCTTCAAATGACACCAACACCTGGAACGCACATGTCTCCTCAGTTCTGGATCACTCAATAGAAAGACTGACAGTACATTCTTCTAAGTATGTTTGATTTGCAGCCTCTATTCATGCAGCTTAATTTATAATCTATATGGCATTATAGGGTAAAAGGAAAATGAAAATACTCATTCTGCATTAATTTTGCAATTCTAAAACTGCAATAGACTATTTCTTATTATTCTGTAGCAAATTCTTTCCTCTAATGACTCTGAGTTTGATTAAATGTTGAATGCATAGTTAGAATAAACTGCAAGTAGAAGATATCACTCTCAGTTTGTCCCTGTTATTGCCACTCTGCTTTTTCAATTCAATTAAAATAAATAAGCATTTTAACATTGAGCAAAAATATAAACTCAGTGTCTGTAATAGTAAGCTGAGTGTTTTCTAACTGGCATGTTCCGCCATATTTTCTTTCTGTAGAATTTCGTCTTATCAGAATGGTATACTGGGGGCTTCTCTACTGATTTCTCATCTACGAAGCAGGGGAAAGTTTTCTGGATCATTCACTTAAGGCAGAGGCTTAGGAAGTAAGTCCGTTCTCTGTGGAAAGCCATATATTAAGAACAGAATCTGTATCCATGGATGTCTCACATTCAGTCTTCTGAGGGAAATGACTAAAACTTCAGCTCAGGATTACTATTCTTTGCATGTTTAATTTGCATCTTCTAAAGGCACAGATTAAATTACAGTCTATTTGGCAACATAAAGTAAACACAAAATATCTTGTCCTACAGTTTATTTGAAATTCTGAAGTTACAATGGAATTCCTTTATCATTCTGTACGATTATTTCCTCTAATAATTATAAAATGAGTTCACTGTGTAATCTGTAGATATAAATATGAGCATCGAGCTAAATAACATAGTAGATAAGAAAGACACATGTTTAATACTGGATAGGATAGTGAGAACATTTTTGAATAATTCATGATATTTTTCTCAAACAAGCTGATACTTAAAAAATATAAAGTGACATTAATAAAATTCAATTTTCTTGTTGGGAGCTATATATTATAGCCATACTGAAGCCATTTTGAATATAGATCTAGGTCAGTGGAAAGCCCCAGCTAACAAAGTGCAAGAGAAACCAGGTCTTAAGACACCCTATGGTTTACGAGTCTTCTAGCAACCTACCCTGCTCTGACCATTCTTGGTGCTCATGACAGGATGTTGGCTTATGCCCTACCTGCTAGCATCCTCCTATGAGCATAAGGGGCTTTGGAAAATAGCTACCCAGAAAAGAGTTGTGAAACAATGCCCACCTCTTGCGAGCATAAGTGGCTTTTAGAGATAGCGACCCAGAAAGAGCTGTGAAACCATACCCTGGACCCTACTTCCTCTTTCCCCTCACCCATAGGTCCTGTTTTGCAGAGTATAAAGGCTTGTGTGTGAAAAATAAAATTGGTCAGCTTGATCAGACATACTGTCTTGCTGTCCGTTTCTTGTGTCTCTTGTCCCCCATTCTTTCCTAAGTTGGCTGCAATCCAGTTGACTGTCCTGCTAGATGGGATATTTTCTTATTTTAACTTGAAAAATGATATATTGGAAAAAAATTTTACATTAAATTTGCACAAATGGGTGAATAATTCCTACAGCTTACTCTGGATTTAAATACATATGTGATTTTTTTTTTTTACTTTGGAATATGTCTATATTAAAATCTTTTCTGCTTTCTATTTGTTTTACATTTTATGAAAAAAATATTTAAATTCAGCTAAAATTTTAAATGCAGTGAACTTCAACCTTAGTAGGGAAACAAATTACAACCTTATTCAGAACTACCTTCTTGTAACAAGTAAGTTAGTCTCAGCCAGTCACAGGCTGTCAATTGTTCAGAAAATATACATACAAGGCAAACACCAAGCTGCTATAAATCAATATGCTTCTGTGCTTTGGAAGCCCCTTAAAATTAACCAGTTATCTCTTGTTTTCTAGCTACTTGTTTATTTTTAAAATTTATTTATTTATTCATTTATTTGTTTATTTTAATATCATGCTTCACCATTTGTTTGAGAAGACTGCATTTGCACCAATATTGATAAACACAGGTGTTTCTTCCTTTTGCTTTTGTTGCTTGATTCTTCAAGGTACCCTATATAATAGAATATGGGATATTTATATATCTGTAACTAGCATATTTTACTTAACACCTTACCCTCTAGTTACACTCATTTTCATGCAATCCACAAAATTTTATTTTCATAGCTGAATAGTCTATTGTACATATGCAATTTCTTTATTCCTTCATCTAAAGATGGACACCTCAGATCATTCCTTATATTCTGTATTATGAACACTGCTACAGTAAACAAGATGGCTACAGATATCTCTTTTATACAATGTGTTCATACTTTTAGGGCATACAGCATAACCATTTCAGAAATTTTATACAGTGACTGAATTAATTTATCACCCATCAACATTGTATAAAAGTTTTCATTTTCCATATATTCACCAGCATTTGTAACCTTTTCTTCTAAGTAATAATAATCATTTGGTCATGGTTGGGGTGATATTTCATTGCGATTTTGATTTACATTTCCCTAACGGTAACTTTTTAAGAACTACCTACTGAAATCTCTAGCTCACTCACTCTCTTTCATCTTTTCTCCGTAAATCTACATTTTAAATAAAAACCAAAGCATATGAAGCAGGAGCCAGCCCTTTGCTTTAGCAGATAAAGAAACTGACATACTACATGGGCATTGGTTCATATCCTGGTTGCTCCACTTCTGACCCAACTCCCCGATAGCAGGCCTAGAAAGGAAGTGGAGGATGGCTCAAACACTTGGGTTCCTGTAACCAAGTTGTAGACCTGGACAAAATTCCTGGCTCATGATTTAAGACTTGCTCATGTCTGGACATTCTGTTTATTTGAGGAGTGAACAAACAGATGGGAGATCTCTCTCCACCTCTCTCTCTTTCTTGGTAACTCTGCTTTTCAAACTAATAAATCTGAAAGAAAGGAAAAGGAGAAGGAAAAGGAAAAGAAAGAAGGAAGAAGGAAGAAAGGAAGAGAGGAAGGAAGGAAGGAAGAAAGGAAGGAAGGAAAGAAAGAAAGAAAGAAAGAAAGAAAGAAAGAAAGAAAGAAAGAAAGAAAGAAAGAAAAAAAAAGAAAAGAAGGAAGGAAGGAAGGAAGAAAGAAAGAAAAAGAAAGAAAGAAAGAAAGAAAGAAAGAAAGAAAGAAAGAAAGAAAGAAAAAGAAAGAAAGAAAGAAAGAAGAAAGAAAGAAAGAAAGAAAGAAAGAAAGAAAGAAAGAAAGAAAGAAAGAAAGAAAGAAAGAAAGAAAGAAAGAAAGAAAGAAAGAAGGAAGGAAGGAAGGAAGGAAGGAAGGAAGGAAGGAAGGAAGGAAGGAAGGAAGGAAGGAAGAACAACCTGCAAAAGGAAACGGCATTGTGGCATATCAGGTTAAGCTTCCCCATTTCCAATTTAGCTTTAAGCTAATGTGCAGTGGAAACAGCAGAAGATGGCTCAAGCACTAGATTCATCTAGAGACACAGTACGACCTCCTGGTTCTTCTCTTTGACACAGTCCAGCCCTGACCACTATGAACATTTGGAAAATCAATCAGCAGATAGCAGACATGTCTTAAATCAGTTTTTAAAATAAATAAAAACCTCCAAATGCTACTAGGCACCATACCAATTCAGCAATTCCAAAAAAGCAAAATTGAAAACTTGATAACTATTTTTATATTTGGAAACTCTTACTACTCCCAAATGTTGAGTGCTTATTTTAAGGTTGGTATTGATTGATTTTCATTATATCATCTGTAAGATCAATAAACACCATTTCAAACTTGACATCCCACAATAATTAATAAATTCTTAGTTTCAATTTGAATCATGTAATAAATATGTCTTAGTTTTATCATCAGAAAACTTGGAGGGAAAGTTTGAATCAGATTTAGCTCTCCAATGTATAGTTATGCCAATCTTACCTTCTTTCTCCAATATTTATTCCTTTGTTTCAGTTTAAGAAAACCATCATTAAGCTCCTACAACACAATGTAAAACAGAGTCATAAACATATAACTTACTGAAAGTGTGTTTCTGTTCTCTAGACTTGGAAGCATGTAGTGGGTTTCAGGGATACACCTGGAAGAAAAGGTGGATAGAGGGAGTTACCAATTGGTTTTGCTTTCCCAAGTTTCCTTATTACTTCCTGTTGTGTAAGTAATGTCAAAACAAGAACCAGACACAAC
Organism: Ochotona curzoniae; assembly: GCF_017591425.1. Taxonomy (NCBI): domain Eukaryota; kingdom Metazoa; phylum Chordata; class Mammalia; order Lagomorpha; family Ochotonidae; genus Ochotona; species Ochotona curzoniae. The sequence continues at coordinate 53,326 of NW_024465480.1, forward strand.
CGCTAGAAAAACAAAGACAATCAACTTTCCTAGGCATGAATAGTGCATTACAGATGACAACTGCCACGAAGGCTTCCTAGAAACAGCATAAACAAGTTCAATAATTGGCAGTGATTAAACTCAAGTTATTTCTAGGTTAAAGCAAATGTCCTATATTTACTTAAAAATTTTAAAAAATATGTTACTGCCAAGCACTAAGTTATTTTTTTTTCAACAACTACTGTTCAAATTACAACATACCATAAAAAAAATATTGTCACTAAAATTGATGCTACTCAAAAATGATTGGGGGTATTAAGCATTTGTCCATTTCTACAGATGAGCTGCATAGGACTCCATATGAGGACTTCCGTTAGAACATTTATTGTTGTTAATACTTAAAACTCTGTGGAAGGCAGACATTTTTAATTAGAGTAATTGTATTTGCACTTATACAGGAAAAATTGATATAATACATATTTATTCTATACAGCTTTCTAGTAAGTGCTCCAACTGAAACTTCCTAAGACTTCAATGACATTTCCCAGCTCTTAAACCTTCAATGACACTTGACTTTGCCATTTTATTTGCCTTATCCCACAGGACATTCATAAATATGACAGCAACATAGTTTGAAATGTATTTTTACTTTACCTCATTAAATAGTTACATTGTAGCAACAGCCAAAGAAAACCATCAGACTCAGAGGATTGATGTCATGATACAGGAGGTTGGGCTGCTGTTTGGGATAGATCACATCTGATACCCAATTGCATTGTTTAAGTCTACTGGCTATTCCACACAGTATCCTGCTATTGTGCCTGGAACACAGTGGGTGGCATACTAAATGGGTTATTTGCATGCCTAAATGATTCCTGTTGCTGGAATAAGCATTGCATAGCCCTCAACCATCTGATGGAATATCTCTCTCCTCTCTGCAATCTACCTTTCAAATAAATATTGTATTAATAAAAGTGATTAAAAAGAAATATACTGTATCTAAAACTACATATTTTAGGTTGATTTGTGAGGAATAAGGAATTAAATTTCAAATTCCATTAAATAGAACTTCACAAAGACATTTCTATAACTCGTTTTTTCAGGTATTTGGTTTGATTTATTCATAATAAGGATTTTACTAGTAGTAGTAAAATGGTTTCTATATTTTTAAACACTTGAAAATGGGACTGGTGTGGCTAAAGTCCTCGCCTTACATGTGCTGGGATCCCATACCACAGCTGGTTTGTGTACCATCCAGCCAGTTCTTGTCCCATCCAGCTTCCTGCTTGTGGCCTCAGAAAGTAGTCGAGGATGGCCTAAAGCCTCAGGACCCTGTACCTGCATGGGAGAATCAGAAGAAACTCCTGTACCTTTGGATGGGCTCAGCTCCTACCATTGAGGCCACTTGGGGAGTGAACTAATGCATGGAAAGTCTTCCTCTATGTCTCTCCTCTTCTCTTTATATCTGGCTTTCCAATAAAATTAAAGTTTTAAATACTTGAAAACTGATTCATGCTAAAATCTGAGGCACTTTTACCTGTCAGTAATGGATAACATCCTAAGTAAAAAAAAAAAAAAAAAGCATTATAAATTAATTGTATTCACACAATCCAAAGTATTTAAAAAGGATTTGCAGAGAAGAGACAAAGACAAAGGTCCCGATCTCCGCTGATTCACTCTCCAAGTGGCTGAAATGGCTGGAGCTGAACTGATCTGAAGCCAGAAGCTTCTTTCTGGTCTCTCACGCAGGTGCACGTTCCCAAGGCTTTGGGCCATTCTCTACTACTTTCCCAGCTCACAAGCAGGGAGCTGGATGGGAAGTGGAGCATCTGGGACATTAATCAGTACCCATATGTGATTCAGGTATATCCAAGGGTTTAGCCACTAGGCTACAGCACCAGGCCCACTAGAACTCCACTGGCAGCTCCTCCAACTTGCACCAGGAGCCGGGGCTATCTGCAACCAACTATGCTGCAGCACCAACCAACAGGAGCTGGAACTGCGGGCAGGCTGAATGTCCCAGGCTGAAGCATCCATTGGTTGATGCCAAGGCAAGGCAAGTTATGCCATTCTGGGGTGGAAAGGCAGTGACTATGAGGCTTGGCAACGGTGGGCTGACAGGACCTGGGTCAACTGGCCTGGGTCCTTGGACCCATTTGTGTGTTGGGTGCTGGGTCTGTGAAACCCTAGGGGCCTGCAGTTTAGGTGGGACCAGCATCAGTGTCCTTAAGCTCACCTGCGTGGTGGGTACCTGGTTGAGTGGTGTTCAAGTAACCTGGTCAGGTCCTTGAGCCTGCATGCACAGTGGGTGCTGGGTCCTTGAGCCTCAGGGACAGGAGGTTAGTGAGGTCGAGGTAGTCTAGACCAATCCTTCTTGAGCCCACATGTGGGAAATGCTGGGTTCATGAGTACTGGGGAGGGGAGGTCCAGTGAGATCTGGATCACCTTGGACCCACCTGCATGGTGAGTGCCGGGTCTGTGAGCTCCAGGGACAGGGTTCCAGTGCTGTCAGTGTTGCATAGCCTAGGTCCTTAGGCCTTCTTGCAAAATGTGTGCAGGGTCAGGTGGAGGGCAGGACTGTGTTCTAGGTCCTTGAATCTGCTTGTACACTGGCTGCCGGGTCTTGGGTCTTGGAGGCAGGGGGTCCAGTGCGGCTCAGATCACATGACTCATCTCTTGGGACCCGCCTGCATGGTGGATGCTGCTCATGTGAGCCCCTGGGGCATGGGATCCAGTGCATGCCAAGTCTCCTGGTCTGGCTCTTTGAACCTGACTCATATTCTTTCTTAGAAATAAGTAACTTTTATGGGCCTGTTTCAGTAACCTAGTGGCTAAAGTCCTCATCTTGCACATGCCAGGATCCAATATTGGTGCTAGCCCATGTCCTGGCAGCCCTGCTTCCCACCCAGCTCCCTGCTTGTGTCCTGAGAAAGCAGGTCCAGGATGGCCCAGGACCTTGTGATCCTACACCTGTGTGGGAGACCCACAAGAAGCTCCTGGATCCTGGCTTCAGATTGGTTCAATTCTGGCCATTGCAGCCAGTTGGAGAGAAATCAGTGGGTGGTAGATCTTCCTCTCTGTCTTTTCTCCTCTCTGTATATCTGAATTTCCAATAAAAATAAATTAAAAGATAAGTAAAGCTTATTTTTGATGATATTTACATACTTGAGAGGGATGCATGCCCATGAAGACAACCAATTACAGTGGGGAGGTTGAGGAATGGAAGAAAGTAGATGAGATAGCTCTTTGGATGACACTGGGTGGCCTTGCCTCATTCCTGGGTAGCTGTTATTGGATTGCCACAATAGCTGATTTTCAGTATATTCAAACACTTGAGGCTATAGATGAACTCACTATAAATTAACACAGGATCCCATCTACTGTGCCAGTTTATCTGGCATGCTCTGTATTCTTTCTTGTGTTTCAGAAACCTGTACTAACAAGTCTTGTCTATCTCCTTCTGTATCCAGCCCTATGTGCCTCTGGCTATGCCTGCTTTTCTGTATCTCGGAACTAGCTCATGGCACTGTAATTAATCTACAGTTTGAACACCTCACATGACTAGGACCCATATTCATCCTTGCATTTACCCATTTTAAAAATCTTTCCTTTAAACCACATCATTGAAGTCAATTGTCCTTGTGCCTACAGCATAAACCAGATGGTTGTAAAGAATCATTATTCACTCTGTTCAATAAGCAGTATTTTTAGATATTTTATACTTTTGGAAAAATTTCTATCTATTCATTACTTTATTGTAAGGACTGAATGGGACAGTGGCCACTAAGACAGATGTTTCACCTTAAATACCTGCTGCTCCTAGGCCTTGAACACCTTAGGGTGTCATAACTGTGAGCTTCATGCCCTTTAGGTTTAAATTGAATTCTATGCCAATCCTCTGTACTTTATGACATGGTACCTGACAGCTCTATTCACCAATGCCCTGTGGTACTTAGCCCCGTTGTCCACTTACATCTGCATCTGCCAAGCCTGTGGCCCTACACTCCTAATGCCCACCTCTATACCTTCCCATTATGATTTCACTCACCTCTTCCTTTGTCTGTCCCTCACTGCACTCTCCTTCCCCATCTCTTATTTTTATTTCTTCCCCACCCATCATGCACTCACTAGGACAGGGCTAAAAATAATTAAGAAAAAAAAAAAAGCTGTTACTTACAAATTTGTTCAGTAACTTGCTGTAAGAGAGACCTCCAAAAACAATGGATATTCAACTAAAGGTCTTTACAGAGTTTAAATTTTAAGCAAGATATTTTCTTTTTTAAAGAACAGATTTATTCATTTTTATTGGAAACTCAGATACGCAGAAAAAAGGAGACAGAGAGGAAAATCTTCTGAATATAAACTTAATACCTAGCCTCTTGTACACTATGAACAGTATTTGTGCATAATTAAATATAGCACTGAAAGCATTCTCTAAAAAATACAATGTTTTCCTACAGCAAGAACCAGAATGGGTTGAAGGCCAGTTAAGAAAGGCCACTGTTCCTACAAGGACAGGGGGCAAACTGGCACATGGTATGCATGAAAGCTGGTACTTGGAGGGGTTCTGGTGGAGGAACCTGGACAACTCCTCTGGCAGGACACAGACGCTGCAGGTCAGTGCAAGAAGTGCAACAGCCAAGAGGTCATGGAAAGTGTTCCACTGGCACACATTTGGCATGGGTCGGGGGCAGACCAGGCTGAATCTGTTCACCTCATCCACTGGTAAATCCGAACGCCAGAACAGAGTGCGGGCCGAACCAGGTTCAGTCGTGACAAAAGCAGTACACAACACGGAATGCCAAGGTGGGGTTGCCTGAGCCGGATGTGTCCGCAGCACCCAACCAGAACATGTGAGAATCTGAAAGAGAGGGAGCAGAGCTGGCAGTGGAATAAGGGGTGGTTCCCTAGCTGAAAGGCAACTCCCACTGGGGAGCATGAGCTGGGTAGGGGGTAGACCAGACCAGGCAGGGCCACAGCACCTGCGCACCTCATGTGGATCAGATTGGGGGGAAAACCAGGCTGGGCTGATTATTCCAACTGGTGCAATCTACAATTAGAGTGAATGAGGGTTTTGGGGGCTCGGGCACAGCATCGGCTAGCGGGGGCTAGTCATGTCAAGTTGAACCACAGGGCCACCTGGAGAGGGCATAATTGGAGAGTTGGAGCAACCTGGGAGGGAAATAGTGGGCTCCTCCCCCTTGGGTTACCACCCACCCATGGAAGGGCACAGGAACTAGTATGGGGGCTGGGGTGGCTAGATAGACAACATCCGTGAGGGCTGGTTGGATGAGATGGTTAGATGGAATTAGGTCACAATACTCATTGACATGTATGTGAGCAGAAGGGAATGTGGGACAGACTGGACTAGTCTGCCATACATACTGGCAAGCCAGGGTAGGAGGTGGGCCTGGTTGAGGTTACTGTGGGTCGCTCCAACTGGGCTGCAGCTCCCACTGGTATGTGTGAGGGCCAAGTGTGTGCAGGCCAGAACCAGGTTGGACTGCAACACCTATTGGTTCCAGTGGAAGGCATGGATGGAGACAGAACCAACCCAGCAACTGCAACCACCAACTGATCAGGGCAATGGACTGTGCCAGGACCTATGCTTGCTAGAACACGCAGGAATCTGGACTGGGGATACCTCAAAACTCCTTTGGGGATCTCGCCAGTCGTGATACTGGATGCAGAGCTCTAACCAAGAAAAGACAGAACAAGTCAATAGGCAACCTTAGCTATTTGTCGGCAGCAAAATACTGGGCAAATGGAGACTCTATGAGGGACTGTGTCAATCAGTGGATTCTTCAATGACCTCATCGTGCTTGGAGTGGCAAGACTGATAGCGACCCATGAATGGTGAACTATCAAAACCACTTGAACGATAATTTCAGAACAAGCCCCACATCCGGGAATTGGGCTGGGTGGGAAACTGGGTGGGGCTTTTCCCTCAATATCCCCCTTTACCTCAGATATATGAAGGAAGCGGTATGGAAATGGTGGTCTTATCTACTTCCCTGTAGCCCTTGAACCTTTTTTACCCTAATTACCTATGTAAAGATCGTCAAAATACAATAAAAACATATATATTTTAAAAAATGCAATGTTTATATCAAGGATAAACTGGTACAGAATTAAAATACAATCAATTGTTAAATTGTTTCAATGTATGAGATGAACCCATGTTCTCTGTTAGTTAATATATTAAGATGCAAAATAATTACAAACATGGAAATGTGTTAATGAGGAAGATTGTAAAAAAAAAATTTGTGATATAATTGATTATACTTTTTTCTACCATTTGCAACATTTTCTAAACATTTATCATTGATACATGTGATAGAAATCTGATCCTCTGTTAAAGCAAGTTTTAAAATACATGTTGTTGTAACATCTTTTAAATGGTTAAAAGGCTTTTACCTAATTAATAACACAACTTTCCACCTAGCTCTTGTAAACTCTAGCTCTGATACATTGTCTCAAAATATGAGACATGTGAATGTACTACCTCTTATCCGCAAGTGCTTTTTTTAAAAAAAGATTTATTTTTATTATTTTTTTATTGGAAAGGCGGATATACAGAGAGGAGAGACAGAGAGGAAGATCTTCCATCCGATGATTCACTCCCAAAGTGATCGCAACGGCCGATGCTATGCCAAAGCCAGGAGCTTCCTCCGGGTCTCCAAAGCGGGTGCAGGGTCCCAAAGCCTTGGGCCATCCTCGACTGCTTTCCTGGGCCACAGGCAGGGAGCTGGAAGGGAAGCAGGGCTGCTGGGATAGAACCGGTGCCCATATGGGATCCTGGGTGTGCAAGGTGAGGACTTTAACCACTGTGCCACCACGCTGGGCCCTATCCAAGTGCTTTTTATGTAAAAGTAATCTTTGTGGTTTCTGCCTTTCAAGAGCTTTTCATTGCTTAAGATCAGCAAATGGCCCGACATGGTAGCCAAACAGCAGAATTTCTTTTAGGCGCTGGTTCTAATCCCAGATGCTCCACTTCCCATTCAGCTCCCTGCTTGAGGCCTACTGTGGCCCAACGAACCTTTAAAAAAGAATTTATTTCCTAAATTAATCAGGTACACCCACTTAGCATACCATTATAAAAATGTACTCCTTGAAGGAAGACTTTATTTCTGAAAAGTGATGTGAACATTGGCCGTAAGACCCCAGCCATTTTGGAATCAACACAATTTTAAATATCTGCTTCCTCTAAATCTCAGCTTCCTTCAGAATCATATGCCCTTTGGGTTCAAATTTTGTTGTCTGCCAATTCATTGCAATTTCATAATCTTATTCCCACCAATCCACTGTAACCTCATGGCACCCATTCCTGAAGGCCCTATCTGTCAATCCACTGCAGCTCCTCTCTAGTCCTTGCTCACCAAAGTAAATACCAATTCCCCCTGGCCCCAACAGTTCTATCCACCAACCCCTTGTGGCTGGCCCACTTACATCCCTTTCTAGCAATCCTTCAAGGCTCCCTGACACCTGCCCTCAGCCGTGATGGCATACTCCCACATGCTTGCCATGCTTCTTCTTGCTCTCTCCCTCTAATCTATTTCCCCTGGAGCCCATTCCTGCCACTATGGCAGAAGATGTCTTAGTTCCCTCTTTCTGCCTCTACACTTGTCCCCATGGCCATTTTCCCTGTTGCAATAAAACCTGCATGGCTTGCTACATCTGGTGTTTTGGCTTGTGGCAGCAAACAGAAAGGATCTTATATTGAATGAAATGATACTGGAAAGGGCTAAAATATTTCTTTTCATATTTGGAACTTGACACAGAAGATCCTCAAACAGGCATTTGTTGAAGGAGCACTAATTGCAAAACAGAGCAAGGAACTGTGCTTCAAACAATTAGAACCCACTGTTCATCAGTTGAGCATCTTGCATTGTGTAGCAATGAGCTCCATCCCTTAAATCATTCAGTGACAGGACAATCTAACACATCACAAATGATTTGGATACACATCAATTAATGGATTTGAAAGCCTCTTGTATCTATCTCTAATCTTGGGTTCCATGATGAAACTGACAAAAATTAGGAAGAGGACAAACAGAAGGAAAAGAGACTTGCATAAATGAGTGAAACTCCAATACTCAGAAAAAACAATTTCAGAAAAAAAAATTGCAAGTGTAACTGCTTTGTTATTGGACAAGAGGTTCTTAACTGCCAGCACGTAGTAGACATGGGAGTCTGAATTACAGATGTGGTGGATGAAAAGGGTTGTCAGAGACTGTAGCATTTACCAACTGTTTGATCTCTACTGTTTCTTGCTGAGCCTGGTCTTATTTCTAAATTGAGATTCAGCTCAGAAGAGATTCAGACTGAAGAGCCGGCCAGAAAATTGTGCTAGTCATTCTGACTGTTTTCTAAGCTGCTTCCTAAAAAAAAAAAAAAACAAATTTAACATTTTGCCAACCTCATTCCTGAATAGTAAAAGCAATGTCACTGTCTCCCAAAGCAAAAGACAAAACGTGGATATGGCCCTTGTCAGTGCAGAATGGAGTTCAGAATGATGGAAGGCTGACAGGGTCCTTTATAGTCTTTCCACATGGTCACATCAAGAATCTAAATTAGTTGCCAATGCCTGTACTTGGAGCACTCCAATAGATGATCCCTCCAGAAAACCTCTCTCCAGATCTCTCACTACGTGTCTTTCCGCTTTCCCAGTCTCTTCCCTTTAGTCATAAATAATTCATTTGTAGAATATAAGAACTGGGATGGAAATATAGGTGAAGAGAGGAATTGTAAAACCAGAACTACATAGCACATGTTAACAGGGAACCACAAGACAGTTTGCATTTCTCTGCCCGTTTAAAATTCCAGCTTTATTTTGTATATTAGTAAACATGATGAGGTTACACATTATAGAGTATGTTATCACATACCATATTCTTTATACATATGGATTCCCTGGTTTTTACTCATCTTAGAAGTTATGCACTATCATTTCTACTTAACAAATTAGGAATTCATTCTCAGACAAACTATACATCTTACCAAAAGTCTTACATTCCATAAGCAGTAGAACCAGGATTCAAACACAGATTTTTTTTTCTCTGATTCCATATCCAGATCTGATTATCACTACAGCACAGTCTCAAAGAGTCAGAGACTTCCTACTAACAAAGACCTAGTAAGCTGTCACCCTAAGTTAACCACAGGCCATCTTGTTACAAGGAGACCCTTTCAAAATATTCAGAGACATTTTAACATTTTAAGCTGTCACAAATAGGCAGGTGCTACTGGTATCTAGTGAGTGAAGGCCAACCATGTCCCAAACATACTATAATCCACAGAAGAGACTGCACAATGAAAGATTAGCAACTCTAAAGCATTAATAATGCCAAAGCTAGGAATCTTTGTGGTGGATGCCAGGTCAGGATCGTCTCCATGCTTGGAGCCCTGATTCCAGCCACCATGTCCATGTGGTGACCTGTCCCTGGGCCTGCCCAAACTCCAGAGACTGGTCCCTTCATGGTGAGTACACAGAAGGGGGAAGTTTGGAGGGCTGGGCTGGTCCAGGGCCCAACCCACCACCAACAGGGTGTGGTGGATGGGATTGGAGAGGAGGAGAGTTTGGGACCTGGGAATTTAAACTTCCAGCAGCCTTAGGGCTGCTGGTGGGTGCCAAGCCAGGATCATCTCCATGGTCAGAGTCCCATTCCATGGTCAGAGTCCCATTCCAGCCACCACATCCACGTGGTGACCTGTCATTTGACGCCAGGGTCTGCCTGCTGGCCGGAGGGATGGCCTGCTCTGGGGTTTGGGCTCTGAATTGCTGCTTAGGTATCTGCATGTCAAGCCCACTATACATCTAGGATGTCAATCAATGCTAAAGACTCCCAATGACAGAAAAACTTTTCCTTTGATGATTAGAGAGGTTAATGATTATTAGGTTGGAGGAGAGGGACCAAATGATCTTTATGGATAAGACTGATATACCAAACTCCTTTAAATACTGTGTGGCACTTGTAATCACTAAGCACCTGTCCATGAAAAAACCAAGACTTATCTAGCAGGATCATATCCTATTACCTGACATGTTGATGGATCAGGAAATTGGTCATATTAGTTAGGGCCATGAAATTAAGTGGCACATGAACAAACCAAATTCGGGGGTAGATTCTGTGGGGGATGTGTGGGTCAAACCCCATGGAAATACTAGACACACTGGTTACCTCAAGAGTTGAAGGGGTCTGGGCCTGGTGCTGTGGGCTAGCAGCTAAAGTTCTTGCCTTGAATGCACTGTGACCAAGGAGCCTGCCATCACTCACAGGTAAAGGAACCCACAACAGTTTGAAATAGTCAAGGCAGTGGCACCCGAATGTGCATCCTGAATAGGGTGTGGGCTGTGCTGGGCTGCAACATTCACTAGCTCATACAAGGCCAAACAAAAGACTAGACTATGCTGGACACTGGCCTAAAACACACGGCATGTATGAGAACTGGGTCCTGGAGTGGGTCAAGTGGAGAAACTTGGGAAACTCCCCTGGCAGGTCATAGCTCCCGCTGGTGAACAAATGGTCTAGACCTGGAGGTTATGCAAGCTGGGCAAAGTAACTCTAATTACTGGCTAATGTGTGGATTGATAATGGAATGGGGTGGACTGGGCAGGACTTAGCAAACCCTAGCCCAGAAGCAAAATTAGAAATCAGGATGGAGCACAGGTCATGCCAAGTTAGGCTCTTGCACCAACTGGTCTGCATGAGCCAGGGACACTAAGCCATAGTATGTAAGGCAAGGGCCGGGAAAGGTGAGGGGCTGTGCCAAGCTGTGTCAGAGCAACCACTGGCATGCATGTGATCTATGGCTGGTAACAGGCCTGGTTGGGGAGCTAAGGGAACATGATAGCTGGGTGGAGGTTCCCACCAGGGAGCACGGGGCTGGAATGGGGGCTGCATTCTGATCAGGATACGGTTATAGTCTCAGCACAACTGTGGCCTGGGACTGGATGCACCAAGCTGGGCTGGACTCCAACACCATCTGGTGCTCTGCAGGACCAGGGTGGATGTTGCACAGACTAGGCTAGGTCTCTGTCCCTACTGAGCCATGTGTGATCTGTATGTGGGAATGGATGAGCCATGGCTGGGCTGAAATATCCAACAGTAACACCCAGATTGGGCTGAATGCCAGTCAGGACAAGCCACTGTTCCTGCTAGGACAGGAGGTGGACTGAGTAGGACTGGCTCATGGACCCCCTGGTATGCACAAAATCTGACATTGGGAGGGGTTCTGATGGAGGAGCCTGGGCAACTCCTCTGGCAGGACACAGACCCTGCAGGTAAGCACAAGAAACATGGAAGGAAACAGCCCAGAACAGGCCATGGAAAGTTTCCCACTGGCATATATTTGGCAAGGGTTAGGGGCAGACCAGGCTGAATCAGTTCACAACATCCACTGGCAAATCCAAGCACCAGAACAGAGTGTTGGTCGAACCAGGTTCAGTCGTGACAAAAACCAGTGCACATTACGAATGCCAATGTTAGGTTACCTGTATCCATGTGACCTCAGCGCCCAACCAGCATACGTGAGAACCCAGAAGGGGGGGGAGCTGGCAGGGGAAATATGAGATGCTCCCCTGCTGGATCGCTATTCCCACTGGAGAGCTACGATGGGGCAGACCAGACTAGGCAGGGATACAACACCTGTGGACCTCATGTGAGCTAGATCAGGGAAAAGCCAGGCTAGGCGGTCACTTCAGCAGCACATATACTACTGAAAAGCCAGGCTAGGCTGACTGTTCCTGCTGGTGCAAGCATAAATCAGAGTGGGTGAGGGTTGTCTGGGCTTTTCTGCAGTATCAACTGGCACATGCTGGCAGAGGGGGCTAACTCTGTTAAGTTAAACTGCAGAATCTCCTAGAGAGTGCATGATCCAGGAGTGGGAGTGGCCTAGAAGGAAAATAGTGGGCTCCTCCCTCTGGGGTTACCACCCCCACTGGAGGGCATGAAAACCAGGATAAGGGCTGGGATGGCTAGACAGAAAAGGACCCAACAGAATGTGTGTGGGCTGCATAGTGGAGCTGGTTAGATGGAACTAGGCTTCAATGTCCATTGACATGTAAGAGAGCTGAATGGGACATGGGACAGACTGGACTAGTCTGCAGTACATACTGGCAAACCAGGGTAGGGGACAGACCTGGTGGGGGATATTGTGGGTTGCTCCAACTAGGATGCAGCTCCCACTGGTTCATGTGAGGACCGAGTGTGTGCTGGGCAGAACCAGGCTGGACTGCAACACCCATTGGTTCATGTAAAAGACAGCAATGGAAACAGAACCAACCCAGCAATTGCAACCACCAGCTGATTAGGGTGATGGACTGTATCGGGCCCTCTACTTGCTAGTACATACAAGAACCTGGGGTGGGTGGGAGACTGGGTGGAGCTTCTCCCTTAAAATTCCCCTTTACCTCATATACATGAAGGAAACTATGTGGAAATAAAAATTTTAAAACAAAAACAAAAAAACTCCCAGAACTGTCAACAGCCCTGCTACCCACTGCCTTTGGAGACTGCCCCCTTACATCAACTTGAAAATCTGTCTCTCAGATGTTTTCTCAGATTCACTTTCACTCATGCTTAGGTGCTAAAAATAACCAATCACCTCCAGAAATTAATGGCCATGCTGCCTTGCCTTCCAGATCCTCATCCACATGCCTCTTTGGTCATCCTGGAACACTGCGTCATTCCCTCATTCAAACTCCCAGATGCTCACCACAGAGCAAGACGACAGGTCTCTGTTGAAATGGCTCTGCTGCAGGACAGCCTCCACTCACTCCTGGATTCAATCAGATGTTTTGTACCCTTTACGCTTCAGAGCCGTCTCCCACAGCCTTGTTGCTTTATCTCTTGTCTCCCCAGTGAGATCTACTACTCCAGAAGTGAAGAAATCAAGCTTACTGCCTGCCCAGCAACAATAAACTTTTGCATAATTTCAGCATGGTAGATTTGAGAAAATTTGAGTTTTGCTGAGAATTTTGAGTTCATAGATTAAAGGAAGAATTGTAACACCTTACTATAGAGAATGGTATAAGCAACAGATCCTACTGAGCTATGAATTTTAGGGTGAGAAATGTGTGAAAGGAGATGATGCCTGGCTATAATTATCAGACAGTGAGAGAGAAAATGGAAAACTGGGCACTTGGCGACAAGCTGTGCAAGGGGAGAGACTTCCAGAAGGAGGGGTGGAGACTTCCATGCTGCAGGAACACACTTGGCATGGTGCTTTTGGGGAAGAATCTGCTTTGAAGTTTGCTGTGTTTACATTAAGGATGCTACTTTGAAAAACTCATCCCTCAAACCAAATGCAAATACACAGATACAATAAGGGATGGCAAATATGAAAGTGTTAGATTTGCTGATTTTTAAAGGGGATATTAAATTGTAAGTGGCTTAAAAAAAAACTTTGCAACAGAAGTTCCCATCATCATGCAAAACAGAGTCTATGCTCTTATAATCTTCTACACAGAAGAGAGAAATATCCTAACTGATTTTCTTGGGGAGCGGGGGGAGGGAAAGATGTCAAACCTTATTAAAAAAACCAAATGGAAAATCTCTACATAAGCATATGTCAATTTTTGTTTCCATGTTGTTGTCCAAACACAAACAAAATTGAAACATTTTACCCTTTTGATGCATCTAGAGCAGCAGCCAGACCAACTGATCTGTTTATGGAATTGTAACAAATACTTAAAAATAAAATAGAGGAAAAAACAGACTAAATTTACAAAAAAAAAAAAAGAAAAATATATTCATTAGATTGAATAACATGTAGAATAAGTTTGAAGATATTTTTCTTACTGCCAATTATTTTCCTATTTTCATCTTTCAGTTTAATAAAATACATAAACTTTTAAATTTCATTTTATTAAAATTTATACTTTATAAAAGAAAATAAGAAATCTCTACAAAAAAAAATATTTCCTTCTGGCAAAATGTTGCCTTCAATTGCTTACTTCTAGTAGTCTAGACCAGGCCATTTTACACTGCCTGCCAGCATATGTGTAGATTGGGTCTGAGGGCGAGCCAGGCTGGGCCAGTTTATAACACCCACTAGCAGATTTGAGAATCAGAATAGAGTACAGCACAGGTCAGTTCAGACCACAGCACCAGCCAGTTTACATTAGGACAAGGACTGGGGGCTGGCTGGGCTGGGTTGGGCATATGTAGCACGAAACACCATGAGCTGTAACTGGGGGCAGACCAGGCCAGGCTATAGCATCCACTGGCATATGCTAAGGTTAGAAGGGCCATGCCAGAAGGGGCTACAGTACCAACAGCACATGTGAGATACATGAGAGTGGAGGACAGGTGTGAGCCTACTAGGGTAGCTATGCTGGGTTAGTATTCCTGTGAGACCTGAGACTGAGGGCAGACAAGGCCATGCAAGGCTACAACTAGTGTTGGCCTGCATGTAAAATGGGTTAGAGAGCCAGGCTATGCTAACTGCATCCATTGGTGCATAGTAAGTATAGGTGTGTTTGGTTTTGCCACCGCATCAACTGGCAAGTGCTGGGACTGAAGGCAAGCCCTGTCAAGCTATAATGCAGAACCGTCTGGAGCGTACAAGATCCACGGTCAGGAGAGGGTCCAGTAGGGAAACTGTGGAAAATTCTCTGACAGGGTGCAACCCCCACTGGTGAGCATGACAACCAAGACTGGGTGTGGACCTGGCTAGACAGGTGGTGGCACTTGCTGGCATTAGTGAAGGATGGAGGAGAGTCAGTAGGGTTAAGTTAGGCTTCAATGCCACATGATGTGTATGAGAGCTGAATGAGATGTGGCACAGACTAGACCAATCCACTGTACATATTAGCAGGCACAGGAACCAGGGTTGGGAGACAGCCCAGTCAGGGCATTTGGAGGTTGTTATGAATGAGCCACAGCTCCCATTATGTACATGACAGACAAGTGTGTAGTGGGCAGGGTTGAGCTGGGCCACAGCATCCATTGGTTTGCATGAAAGAAGAGGCTATAAATAGATCTGATCTAGCAGTTGCAACTATCAGTGAGTGTGTGTGTAGGCTGCTGTGGATGACAGAATGAGCTTGACCCTGTACTGGAGGACACAAATGAGATCGCCTTAGATAAGATTTCTTTGAGGATTCCCCGAACTTCATCATTGGACTCATAACTCCAACTACGGGAAGAATGGCAGGACCTCTGGTGTGACAATGAAGTGCATTTGTCAGAACTGGGTTTCCTCAGCTCTGCATATGGAGGATTTGATAGTCCATTGCATATATGGCAACTGCAAGCCATAGCAGAAGAAGAAGGGTAGAACAAATTGGTTAACTACCCCATTGAAGCTTGACAGCAAATTTCTAGGTGACTTGAGACTAAGAGAAACTATGTCAGCCAATACACCTTGAAAATATTTCTTCATCTTTGAATATATGGGATTGGCAGCATGTCAGAACTACTGAAACAATTTCAACAGAACCCTCAGAACATGTTCTACATCAGAGACCCTGAGATGATGTCAGGTGGCTGTTTTCCTTCCCCAGGCATTGAGATGGTTAGGAGACTGGGCGAGGCTTCTCCCCTTATCTTTCCCTTTCAGAATCAGGAAGAAGAAAAAACAAAATGTGGAAATAATGGTTTCAACCACTTTCCCCTAATCGTCAACCCCACCCATATAATGAACTATGTAAGCATTAAGAAATAAAATTTTATTTATATATATATATGTGTGTGTGTGTGTGTGTATTTGGAAAACACAGAAATTAAATGAAAAGTATTAGATTAAAATCCCATGTAAT